>NC_092515.1:48813835-49113835 GCF_047511675.1 Marmota flaviventris | reverse complement strand
TTTAAATAGGGAGGAGTTTTTCCACAAAAATCTCTAAAGGAAGTAATCAAGGGCTGACCAAGATGGAGGGCAATTAATACCAATATGAATTACAAAGGCATTGTCCAAGAATCACTCAGGAGCTTACCCTAAGCTATCTCAGAGGGAGGGAAGGGCTTGGGGTCGGCTGAAGTATAAAAAACATGAAAGTGATTCTTGGCTTATATTCCACGAAATAGCAGATTAAAGGGATAAAGAGACACCTAAAACCAGGCTGGACCAAAGAACAGAAAATCAGCCAAGGCTGTGAGCAGAGCAGACACAACCCGGGCACATGTGGGGAGGGGGCTGGGGGGAGGGTATATTCCACCTGGTGGGCAGGCTGATTGGCGCTGAGTAAGGAAGGGTGGAAAAAAGGTTGAGGGAGCATTTTCAGAAAAGGGGTCCAATTTATATCCGTTGCTGTAATTGGTTTGTTTGTAGAGAGCAGGAAGAAGGGGGCAGTGGGGAACGTGATGGAGTGAAACACGGAGGGCTGCGAATCCCCTGCCTGATGAGTTGGAGAGAAATTGTTAGTAACCAAGACGGTCCCGCAGGGGTTCATTAAGTGACTGGCCCTCCACGATATCCTGTCATTTCTAACCCGGATGCATCCACATTAGCCAGCTTTGCAGTATGCAATTGTGCGTCTGCCAGGGTGTGCGGAAGAACGGGAAGGTCCGCTGGCTGGGTTTGTGCCTTTTCTTAGGGATACAGTTCAGTTTTCCATGGGAATTAGAATCATGAAGGCCACATGCAATTAAAAACAAATGGCAAAAAGCAAAAAGGTGCTTTCTTACTGGAAACACAAATTTGCTTTGACACTTAAAAAAGTACCGTGGAGTCGAACAATAGGGAGACCAAGAAAGGATGTGAACTGGGTGGGCGGGAGGTGGCTGAGGAACTCAAAGGCAGCCAGTGTGAACACATCCAAATGGGGACTTCTTAACCCACCTCTCAAAGGGAGAGCCAGCAGCATTTGTCTCCAGATTGTGAGGCCTGTCAGCCTCTGGGAAGGGGGGGTCTGGGGACTCAAGTTCCAGGGGCGAGAGAGGAAGGCGGGGATGGTGAACCAGCCACATGGGCAGATTGCCTAAAATGTCTCTGGCCTTGGTGGCATTTGAGTCCCTCTTGCTTTGGCTATGGATGTTTCCTTCCAGGCAAAGATGGAAGAAAAACTCTTACAAGGAGTTTTAAGGTTAGGAGTCTCTTTGGGAATCTCACAAATTCAGATCTTAAAAAAGCATTAAGAAGAAAAAAGTTTCTTGCCCCACTGGGGACTGTAAGGATTCAGTCTGCTAAGTACTGGGCCTGTCAGAGGTAGCCAAGAATCCACCTGCAAGGGCGGGGGAAAAAACCTACACCATCTGAAGGGTTCCCCAAACCCCTGTCCCCTTAGCTGGAGCTGAATCAGCCCAGCCCTTAGCCTTTGCACAGAGGATTCCCTCTTTGGCTGTAGAGGAGGACTTGACTTCAAGCTGCATGCTGTGGTTTGTAATGGTTTCCTAGAGCTAACAATCCAAATGGAAGACCTGCAAGACAGGAAAGTGGCCATCCCTTCATCCCTCTCTGCTCTCTAAAAGGCGCATGTGCTGTATCTGCCACAAAGGAGAATTCTGAGGATCTCCTGGGATCAATCTTGGCTTCAAGTCCATGCTGTGGGTCTGAATCCTCCATCATTAGCAAATATTAAGTAGAGGGAGCCACAAAGAAACTACTAAACCACATTACTGAGGTGTATCCCAGCATATGAAGACAGGCAGAGCTAATTGCAATGATTGCTGTTGACAAGACACCAACCACCGAGTGCAGGTCCTCTCATCTGAACCATCGTAACAGGCATTAAGAGGGTGAGGTAGGTATTATTATCATCCCCATTTTATGCAGAAGGAGTCTAAGTCTTTGAATCCAGGAGGTCCCACTGAGCCCTGGGTGCATAGCCACACTCTTAGCCACTCACGGTACTGCTCTTCCAAGTCCTGTTACCATTTTCCAAGGGCTTCCCAGGTGCAAGGCTGGCCCTAAGCACTTTACATACATTATCTAATTATCTCATTCAGTCCACAGAGCCACAAATCAAGGTAAGCTGACTGCCCAACTCCCAGCACTTACAAGCTTGCTGTTCCCACGGAATTGCATCATCCTCAGACCATGTGAAATTGTCCAGGGTGGCAGAGAAATCACTTCTGGGCATGAGTGTGGCCATTACAGATGGCTGTGATGGGCCCTGGGGCTGTTATTCTTCAAGTCTGATATGAGCATTCAGATAACTGGGGAGGGAACCTTTTAACCCTCATCATTACCACCATCCTCACTGTTCTCGACATCAGTGGCCAATGCCAAGACAGGAAATAAGGAAAAACTTTCAGGGTAATCTTCATTTTGCAATAAAGAGAAGGCAAATAGAGGCTTCCAGATTTTTTTTTTAAACTTCAGGAGCCAGAATTAAAATGAATGTCAATGTTTTCATTCAAATACACTTGTTTTTCCATTTCTACCCGAAAGGATGATTCTCAGCTGTACTACTTTATGTAGCTAAAAATCCTGCATACTTAAAAAAAAAAAAGACCAGGGTCTTCTTCAAACAGAACCCCGTTCTAATGAGGGGATTTTGGAGTTGTTTATGCAGCACGTTGCTTTATCTGTATAAAGCCAAGAATCTCTCCAGGTACTTTCAGTGGATTGATCTCATCAAGCCACAGATTTATTAAAAAGAAATATAGATAGAGGGAAACAGGCCACTGTAATTATACATTAGTATTTTTTTAAAGAAATAAAAACTGACTCCAAGTTTTTTAGTCATTGAAATGGGCCCTGCACATCATGCATGTGATGTAATGACAGCTTCAGACAAGGGATGCTTTTGATGCATTATTAACCATAAAAAAAAGACATTAAATACCAGGCTTGAATGCCATGGGGATGCATATTTCACTAGGAATTATTTTTCAATGTATGCTTAAAGTTTATTTTGGTAAACAGATGACTGGAGGCTGTCAGAGCTGCAGTAAGATTTATGTTCATTTGGAATCTTCTTCTTCTAAGGAGAGGAAATGTCTGGGATCTGTGGAACACCCACAGCAAAATGTAAATCTTTTCTTGGCTCCACGGAGAATGAGTCCACCAGGAACAGTTTCCCCTTAGGAAGGTCCTTTCCAAGAGGCATCCTTGGGGGCACATGCCATGGGGAGGGGAAGAGGGGACACATATTCCATTGTCTCTAGGAGGAGCTGGCAGAGCAGAAATATCTGGACTGGGAAGTTGGCCTCAGGATGCCCTGCCAGGGGCCTTGTTGTACGTCTGCTGCAAAGAGCACCTGGAGTGAACCCCTGCACTTCAGAGTCAGCCCCATTTCTTTCATAGCTGGTATGTCTCTAGAGACTCTGGTTTTGGACGTGGAACTTACTGACCAGGTGGGTGCTCTGGTTCTTGGTCAGTGATGGAGACATCACCGTCTCTGTGCTTAAAGCCCTTCCTTGGGTCTCTGCAGCTGTCATAGAATTGCAATCAAGGAAAGATCAACTGATACTTTGCTGGACCCAAAGACAATAGTGTCCACCTTTAGGACTTGCTTCTGCCTTCTTACTATTTAATACTGAAGAAATCTTATCCTCAAAACCCATCCAATTTGGCAGATTCTGATAGCTTAATCTAGCTGCTCTGGGCTCATACAATGATATATACAGAATGCAGGGCATTCTGTTTAACATGTGTTACATAGATACCTAACCATAGGTACAGGACCAGATGGGCACACCTAACTCATATGCATGTTAAAATGCTTTCCTGTTCACATTTTGCCTGTACCTGGAAAACCCCAAGTGCCCAGCAGATGTTATTGCAATACTCAGGCTGGAGGGTGGTCTTTATCGGGTCAATGATCCATGATTTGCACTAACAGGATATTAGTGGCATGAAGAATGCCTTCAAAGAAGCAGAGAATGGCTTGGGAATGTGTTTTCTTTTTGCAGCCTTATCTTCTTGAGCTTTTGTTGAGACTGGTTTATATTCTCTGGCAACATTCCAGTTCCTGAAATGGTATCAAATTAGCCTATGCATTTATGTCTCAGTTTCTTTAGAGTAATAATTAATTGGATCAGGATTTTGGTGATGCCTCCTCCAAGGGTGGCTGATTTGAGAGTAGCAGCCCTTGACAGAGGGTGATATTGTTCTGCAGGGCATATCTAGCAACACTTAGAGAAATTTTGGGCTGTCTCAACTTGTGGGGGGCACTACAGACATCCAGTGGGTAGAGGCCAGGGATGCTGCTAAATAGCCTAAAATGCACAGGATAAATGCATAAAGAATGTTCTCGCCTCAAGTGTCAGTTGTACAGGGGTTAGAAGCCTCATTCTGATGGTGGCCCTGTGCAAGGGTGGCCATTATATTTCATGACTAGAAACAGCTGGGATTATAGTTCAGCAGTGTTTCATCCAAAATAGATTGCACTTGAATGAGAGAGGAACCCAAATTCTCATTTTCCATTGAACACTGCATCTTGTGTCCTTTGTTAAATGGCCAGTTGTATAATGATGTGGTCACCACTCTGATGCCCACAGAGCTTGCTGGGGGACATCACAGTGGTCCCAGCATATCTGCTTCTGCTCGTCCTGTGGTTGAAGAAATGGAGGCACGTCCAGTTCAATGATCTGCCAGAGGCCACAGCAGGGCTGGCCACATCAGGAAAAGACCACTGACCATCTCACCTTTAGTCTCTCACCTGTCAATCTGGAGTTAGAACTGGGAGATTGCACCAAAGACACACACACTCCCTCCCTCCCTTCCTCTCCTGTATATAGAGATATAGCAAAATGCAGGTTAAGTTGCCTTTAATCTTTAATTCATACACAAGGACGTGCTGCAGAGAGTGAAATAAAGAGTAAACTCCAGAGGCAGCAAGTTCTGTAGGTTTGGCCAGATCTTCCTTTTCAAAGACAGACAGCCTGGGGAATCACAAGGATGGCCTTCCATTGCCCTCTTAGATTCTTTTTATGGCAAAATGCTCACTTTTATCAATTCCTACCCCAACCTCTGATTCCCACAGGCTCGGGGGAGGCAAAGAACAGATGAGGGACTGCACCCATCCTTGCTTGTGATGGACACAGGAGACTTGGGGCCCCGGGGAGGGGAAGCAGGCTGGGAATGGGAAGATGGTTGGAGGTCATGTGTGGGTGGGGGAGTAGCTCTGGTGGAAGAAGCCCGAGTTGCTTTTTCCACTTGGGTGGAGGGATTTGGCATGAGACCTAAATGGATGGCTGTTCATTCCAAGCCCCCATAGGCATTTCTGAATTAAGTGATATCAGAGCAGATACAGAGAAAGAGAAGTCTATTGTTGTCTCCACCATAAAAATAGATGCATGGAGAAAATGATCTTAAAGCAGACTTAACCAGAGAGGGTGAATGCAGGCGGAAGAAATCGAGCAAGACAAGGCCGAGTCCCCGACAGGGTCTTGAGATCTGAAGCCAACAGAGCGACAGAAAAAGGGATTTGGGCGCCAAGAACTCTAACTGGCAGCATATGCAGCTGCTACTGGTTCCTCTTTGACACCTCCACCCTTCCTTGTCATCCCCAGGGCAGCCCTGCCAAGAAATAAGGGTAACTGGGAATCCCAGCATCTGGAATTGCTGTGGCCCAACATGTAGTAGCAAGTACCATCCAGAAGCCTCTGGGCCGGGAACGCTCTTCTGGGAACAAAAGGAGCCTAGCAGATCAGGACTTTGGAAATTTGTTTCCCTACCAGCTGAACTTGGGACCTTCTAGGCTTGGAGTCAAGGCAGCTGTGGCTTTGGCGTTTCCCTTGGGCAGCTCTGAGGGTCAGGCCTTTGGTCCAGATGTTGCTGAGTGTTGGCTGAAGTGCTCGGCCCCTACCCAGAAGAGAGACAGCATGGCCTCACATGGGGCCCATGTGTCATCCAGAGAGTCCCAAGGGAGAGGGCCATAAGCTGCATCAAATCCCAGATGGGAAAACCAGAGTTGTCCCCATCTGCCAGACTAGATCAAACTTTACAGATGCCAGCTCTAGAGATTAAAAAAAATAATAATAAAAGGTTGGCTCTCTCCCCATTCATTTCAACATGGCTTTGTCCAAAAGATTCCTACTGTTAGCAGCTCTTTCTCTGTATTCAGGGCAGGGATTCATTCATTCGGTCAGGGCTAGCCAAGGTGAAATCAAAGTGTTAATTCATTCACTGGCCGAATATGTCACCCAAAATGAGTAGCTTACTTGTTATAAAGCCAACTAGCAGTAACTTTTGGTCTATAGCTCCAAGCTAGGTATTGTAGACGGCAAGAGAGAAGAACATGCCCTGCTCTTTGAAAGCTATTGTTCCCTGGAGACCCCAATGATGTATCCATGGAGAAGACATGTGTGCCTGAGTCATCAACCCTGGATATGCCCAGAGACAAGAAAAAAATAGTTGCATTTGGTCTGGGGACAGCCATGCTCTGGTTAAATAATAAGAAATCTTTCTAAGATGGAGCATCCTTGGCCTCTCATTTTAAAGAAGTATCTTCCAGACTGTAGCCACAGCACAAATGGGTGCTGCCCTGTCTCCTGTATTTGAACGTGCATGATTTCAAGGGACAACAGTTGGGTGGATGAAGGGCCCAACAGAGAGGCTGCATCTGATGATGATGATGCTCAAGGAACCACTAAGCAGGAAAAATCACAGCGGCCACTGGACACCAATGTGTGCTATTCACAAGTGTGATTCTGTCTCATTCTCAGAATAACCCCGGGGGTGGATCCATTTTTGGTGGTGTGGAAACTGAAGCTCAAAAATCTACTTGTCCGGCTCACAGTGGCAGCTCTGGAGCTATAACTTACTACAGGCAAAATGACATGCTCTGCATTTCTATCTGTCCACCACCCCGACACAGCACAGAGCCCCATACCTCAGATGGATGTGGCTGCTGTGTTTGATAGAGCTACTGGGGCATCGAGGACTCCTGAGTACATCACTGATGGTCCCCAACTGAACAGCTATCATAATGGCAGGATGCTGCCCATGGGTGAATAGACCACAGCCAGAAACAGCTTAGGTCCCTGGACTCTGGTGTATCGATCCTAGCAGCTACTATAAAAGAGACTGAGAATTTTAAAGTCAGTCCTGAGATACAGAATCTGCAGAGAACAGGAATAGCCACGAGTCGGGGCTGACTTCAGAAATGCTGGCAACGGTTTCTGTCTAGAGTGTCTCAGTATTGGGTGAAAATTTCCTTAGTTTTCTGAGTTATTTTACCATGGGCTTTAGGGGCATTAGCAATTAAATTTAATAGAAGATTTGTGCATTATTGTTAAAATCTTATCAGAAATTGGCATTTGCCCCTTGAAAGATGAGCATAAATTATTCCCAGAAGTGTGATTTTTTTTTAAAAAGTATTGTTGGACAAAAATCTTTATCTATGAGAATATATCTCTAAAATTTTAATGTCCATCAAATGGAAATACATGATTCTACCAAGGTTTTATTTATAATTCTGTATTTTTTTTCCAGGACCACATTGAATGAAATACGTTATATAGCAAAAATATCATGGGTGGGACCCACATGTGTGTGTGTGTGTGTGTGTGTGTGTGTGTGCGCGCGCGCGCATGTGCCCTCGTTTACGCACTCTTTCAAAAATTCTAAATTAACTGTCAACATATAAAACCCAGGCAACAGTATATAAAAACGCATACTGATGGCTTCTCATGGAGAAAAAGTGGACTATTTTAAACCTGAGCAAACATTTGACTGAAGGTAAAGACAAACCACCCCATTCATATGGGACACTCGACCTATGCCGGTTGGCACAGTCCCCAAATTTCTCACTATGGTTCTGCATCATGAATTTCCATGGCCTGCCTGACCCCTCAACCATTTGAACCTGGGGCCTCCAGTCTGTCCTTGGTTTCCTTGTTGACTCTACTGTGGTTACATTTAAAGGAAGAACAATTGAAACCCTCTAAGAAAGGTCCAAGCAGTCTGCTTTCAAAGACTTTGTAATAGCAATAAATGTCAGAGAATGTGCTTACCCCTCAAGCACCACACACTCACACTCAGCTCGCACTGTCCCCATTACACCAGGATGGCCACAACAGAAGGGACATGCTTGCTCAGTTTCTCAGGGCCCCATCTTCTGCTTTCCTCCTTCCTCCAGCAGACATTTCCCTCCCTCCCCCTGCCCCCTCCATCATGCGCAGCTGCAGAAGACAGCGCCCCTGATCCCAGCCATCCTGGCCTCATGCTTTGCCTCAGGGCAAGGTCTGTAGTGTTAAGACTGGCAATGGCCTGAGAGAAGAGGCCACTGAACCCCTGGGGCTGCTATTAGTATCGGACTTTAGACACATTACAAGCTAAATAGGCTTTTGTGGGCTGGCTGGGAGACACATCACCCTGCGGAATCCTGTTTCTAAGGGAAAATTCAGCCCAAGTTCCAAACAGTGTACCTCAAATGAACTTGGGCAACATCCTAGCCCATTAGTAAATTTGGTGCTTCTAAGTTCTGGAAGCTAATTGGGCTCCCCATTTGGAACTCATGTTTCCTCAGGCAAGACCTGTGTCCGCCTCTCTGCACCCCTCTCTGGATAAGCAGCAGTACAGGTGCATTTATGGATCTTAAGAGGACTGCACAGCTCATCAACTCTGAGTGGAGGGTCCACTCCGTGCAAGGACTGGGAAAAGAGGAGGAAAATGCTGCTAGGCAGGAATTCATAGCTCCTGTGTGTGTCGAGGGCAGGGCAGGAAAGAGGCTAACAAAGGGAATACTACGAGAGTCTAATGACAACAGGGAAAGCTGTGGAGATTCAGAAAATGGCAGGACTCAAGATAGTCTCATGAAGCTGGTGGTTTGGAACAAAAGCAAAATATGGGTGATATTTCAAGAGGCCCTTCCCATCAATAAATGGGATTTCCTAGGCATCCCAGACAGAGAAAACTACCCAAGTGACAGCCTCGGAGTGAGAAATTTCAGAGTGAATGAAGGTGGTAGGGAAAGTCGGGTTTGGGGATCGTGTGGCCCGCGCATCAGGGAATGATGGGAAATTAAATGGAGGAGGTGAGTTGGGACCATGTTAGAGGAAGCCCTGGGCACAGTGCAGCATGTGCCACTCAGGCATTTCAGGGACAGGGCATGGGTGGATTGAAGGACACCGAGACCGGATGTGGAATTTGCCCTGATAAAAAGCAGCTCCAATTGGCAAAAGGTAATGAGTGTCTTTGTGGGGAGGCCAACAAAGCTTATATGAGAAAGCATCTGCGGTTTAGGGAAATTTCAAGAACTCTTTTGCGTATTAGTAGTGATGATGTTAATCCTTACATTATTAATCTCAAAATATTATCTGATATAGGTATCTATCCATCCATCCATCCATCCATTCAGTGAACAAGTATTTGCATGTGTAGGAGCATTTTTTCATATTAACATTTGATTTTGAAGTTTCTCCACACAGAAGCAATTGACCAAAGGCAAGAAAAACTGAATGTTCTAGGATGACTCACCTAAGTAAAACACTCTCTATTTTATAAATGATGTTTTTCAAACTGTGTTCACTTGATTGTTAACATGAAATAATCCCCCTCCAGAAAAAAAGATAAAAATAAAATAAAATAAAAGACACAGTAGTCAAATGTTTTATGGCGTTGTTGGTGAGTCCCAACACCCATCAAATTGTCAAAGGCTCCAATAAGTCCTGTACTTCAGAACAACAACAAAAACCTGTTTGGCCTTTCATAGTTCAAACTTTGACCACAGATTGTTTTAACAAATAATATTTGCTGACTTTCTAAGAAAGGTATTTTGAAGAATATTGTCACAAAGTGTTACATAAATATAAGGTCTAGAATTTGGTGCAGTTGCTAAATCACCTCCCACTTCCACCTAAATAAAAGGGACTATAATGCAAGGTGCCACTCAAACAGGAATAATTTATTTTTCTTTCTTTCTTTTTGGTACTGGGGATTGAACCTAGGGTCACCTAACCACTGAGCCACATCTCTGGCTCTTGTCAACCACCAAGGGACTTAATGAGCTCCTACTATGTGCCTGGCACTATGTGTGGCATTAGCCATGCAATTGTAACTAAGAGACGTGTGTGTCCCCTATCTATAAGGGATTGAGCTCACAGTTTAGTCAGTAACTCAGAATCTTTGGCTATAAATTGTGATGAATGTGCTGCTCCATCTCCTACCCTCACGTTCCCTTGTGATTTCCCAAATTATATATACAGAAAGCAGTTTTGCTATAAGAAAATTTCAAAAGTTCCTCATTAAAAGCAGGTAATTAAGTGGTAGGATTCCAAACTAAAACATTTCTCTGTGAGCTGGCAGGTCTGAGAATAGACTAGTTGGGAAAGGATTTAAGCAAGTACTATCTCAAATAAAACAAGCTGGGGACTCTTTGGGGTTTTACTCATCTCTGGACTCCTTTCTGTTGCACAAGAACATCTCTCCCCTGGTCAACTCCTGCAGCAATCACAGCTAACTCCTGGGGGTCCACTCTCTGGTTCATCATCACAAATATATCTCTCTGTCTTTTTTAAAATGATTCCTAACATTCTAAAATTATCGAGCAAAAGGGGCAAAGTAATTGGTGATTTTCAATTGTATATTTAAAATAACAACAAAAATTGGCTCTGTATTGCAAATCCGTAGAAGCAGACTTTGCTGATAAGGGATTAAGAGAATTTTTTTTTTTTTTTTTGTCTGTGTGACTGGATGTTTTGTAAGCTTTCTATAGAGTGATAAGAGTGGAAGTTCAGCTCTTATAAACTATCTCATTAAAAAGTATATCTTATGTGCAGTGTAATTCTGCAATCATTAAGCCCTAAATGGGTATTAAGCCTGATGCAAAGTAATGAAATAGACTGCAGAAACACACACACTATGGATTCTTCAATCTGGGGGGCGGGGGGAAAGCTGATTCATTTGTTTCTAGGGCCAGGCAAAGACAAAAGACCTCATCCCAAATAGGGCTGCCTCCTCCCTAAGCCTGAGCATTCCCCTCCACTGTGTTTCTCAGGGTGGAAAGTATTATTAATGTCAGTATCACCAGCGCTTGTAAAAGATTCATGGACCATTTCCTCCCCTTTTTGAATTCCCCTGTCTGCGCTGTGGCTGCCCTGTGTTCCTTCATCTCACTGTTGGGCACTTTGGTGACACGAGACGCAGATTCTGTCACGACCCCATCTCCTGTCATGGAGTCACAGAGATTCACAGGTGGGAGGGGCTGGGCTGGGGTGCAGCTCAGTGTTAGAACTCTCACCGAGGTTCCATTCCAGAGCAGCAACAAGAAAGAAAGAGAAACCCCCTGAGCTCAAATAAGAACGGGGACTTGCTAAAAGTCACGTGGTTGAACTAGGCCAGAATTCTCTGAGGTTCTTTTATTCTGTTGTCTTTTTTCTCCCCTTCCTTTACATTTTTGAAAATATTTGTGGAATCCTTTTTTAGGGACTAGAGAGTGAGGCTGGATAAAGTCCTACAAGACGAGGAAGGACAGATTCTGAGGAGTCTGTCCATCCCAAAGGTTGTGGGAATCCTGAGGACTGCACATAGAAGGACCTGGGGGACTCAAAGATCATTGTGAGGAGACCATGTTGATAACTGTCACATGCAAGACCTATGCCTGGGATGTCAGATTTATCAGACCCAAGTTTGAAGAGAAGTAGATATTAGCATAAATTTTATAGTAGGGAAACCCAGCTGACATCATCTTACCCAAGTGACCAAAGTTACTATTGGCTATTAAGACTTATTGACACCAGGTGCCCCATGGGATATGCTGAGAAAAGCACACCACCTCTGTGGCATTCTGGCCCCAAATGAATAATCTCAATCTACTGACGGAAAAAAACATGAGGGACATTCTACATGTAATGGATCAGTACTTTTCAACAGTACTCAGGTCAGGAAAGCCAAGAGAAGACTAAGGAACTGTCACAGATTGGTAGAGACCAAAGAAGAGACTAAAGAAACATGATGGCCAATACAATGTGGGAACATAGACTGGATCCTGCAACAGAAAAAGAATGAACAAAACACACACACACACACACACACACACAAAAAAAAAAACTTACAATATCTGAAGTTTGTTAATAGTATTGCATTCATGACTAACTAGTAGTATTAGACTCATTAATAAAATTAACTCCTTAACTTTGATAATTGTACTGTGATTATCTAAGAGGTTATCATCAGGGGAAGCTGGGTGAAGAATATATAGGAAACATGCCATTTTTCCAACTTTTTGTTGTCTAAAACAATTTCAAAATGATTTCTGGAAAAAAAATGAAAAAGAGAAGGCTGTGGAGATGGGGAAAGGAAAGAGAGTAATGGGATAAAGATGTAGCATGTCTGCTGTCCATTCCTTCTAGAACCTTCTAAATCCTAAAGGATGGTTGGAGGCCATGGGGAATCTGCCATTTCCCTCTTGGTTTTATCGGAACTTGTATGTTATCATAGCCGTAACATACACAAGTTAAATAAACTTCTGAGAATAAGTTACTGGGTGTGGAAGGGATTAAAGGGGGACTTGTTTTCCTCAGCTGTGGCAGCTGGTGGCAGAGAGCAGGGAGTGCTGGCTGTCAAGTGTCAAGCAGGCTGGGGTGAGGCTGCCACCCCACAGGCTGCACTCACAGAGGTGTGCCTGGCCTAGATACCCAGAACAAGGAGTTCCACCGTCACAGGAAGGGATGGGAAGTGGGTGCCCAGGCGAGGAGGGTAGGGAAGAGGGATCTTGGTCCAGGGTGTGTGCTCCATTGTGTGAATATGTTTTAAACCATGACATGTGTTCTTGGAAATGTCCTCTTCGTTTATAGATACATCACTACAGAGTATGTGTGTGAGAGAAAGAGAGACATGTCAGAATCTCAAAGAAAACAGCTCAGCCCTGCATTTCATTATATATACAAAGCTCTGTGTACGTTAGTGATAAATTTGCAGAAGGGGTGGGAATGTGGTTTAGTTGGTATTTCCAAATGCAAAACAGGTCTCCTTTCCCCTCTGTTTGGTTGTCACTGTTTTCCAACAGAATGAAAATACCAGCGTTTAAGACGTGGCCAGAAACTTGGTTGGCAAAACATTGAAATTCTTTTGTATAGAAAAGGATCATTTATTCCAATGAGTACTTTTCCACGTTCTCCCTCATTCCCGTGGTAATGATGGTGACATCTGGCTCCAGATCCATGGATGTGGTCGAAAAAGCCACCTCCAGATTCCAGCCCCTAAAATCTCAGGGAAGATTAACATGGACGTCAAACTGACGTTACCAATTTAAGGGATTTAAACACTCAGCTTTAGAGTAAACAAAACCCAGTGGCAAAGGTTTTGGACAACTTCAGCGACATTCAACAATGCAACCCAGATGTCAGGGAATGCAAGCCTCATAAATGTATGCTTCCCACTGAATCCTTCCTGAGAAAGACAGGAGTGGGACGGACTGGCTAATTAAGGAAAGAACTAATAATTATTGAGTGACTTTTATGGGGCGGATAGTATGCCAAGTGCTTTTATACACTGTCTCACTTAACATTTGCAACGAGGCAACCATTATTTATAGGTAAGGACGTGAGGCCCAGAAATCTGTAATTTGCTCAGGTAACCCAGTTGATAAGTGGCCAAGTCAGCATTTAACTCATGTGGATGTGACTTTAAAACCTTTGCTTTTTAAAAGTCCACATGCACTTTTGAATGTAACACTCCTGTACTTAAAGCCTTCCAAGTTCTCACATTACTACTAGTTCAGCTAATAGCTTAGCCCTGGACGACATAGTGGTGGCCCTTGCACTAAGAGTGACTTACCTGGGCAATTCCTTTACATACGCATGTGGTTTCCTGGTCTCCTCCACCTATCAGCATGAACTACACAATATGATCCTGTCATTCACAAGTCTGCCTATAACTCCTTGTATATGGAGGGGTTGATATCCTGTGTATCTGCTAGTATCCTATAGTGATGCTTACCAAATGAACAAATGTATGAAAGACTGAGAAAGAGCAGAAAAATATTTCAAATATATGAATAAATGTTTTTCAAAATTTGAACAACATTCTATGTATGCGCTGCTATGAATGTTACTCATCACTATAAGTAATTCACTAAAGCAGGATCCCTAAAGATCCATACTAGATACTATTTAATGGTTTTATTTTAGAGGACCTCACTGGGGTGATATAGACCACTCCCCCTCCGCCTGGCCCAGGGAGGGGGTATTTGGAAATGTCTGAAGATATGTTGGTTGTCACCATTGGGGGTGGGGATGTACTGCTGTCATCTAATAGGTAGATATCCAGATGCTGAAAAAAAATCCTAGGATGCTGAGAACAGCCCCCCAACAATAAAGAATGCCAATGGTGCCCAGGCCAACATGCCCTGTTTTGTTTGATTTAGTGGTACGTGCTTGAAGGCGCTCAAACTATGGCTTGTTTCTTTCTGCATTAATTTAGATTTTTGGCCAACCAGGCTGGCTTGCATTGCCTCAATTTGTCTAAATTAGCAGAGAATGTTAAGCATTTTCCTGAGGATTAGTTTCTGGAAAAGTCAAGAACACTCTGAATGCCTTTGCACGTCTGCTCAGTAGCCATGTTTTTACACTTCTGGCGACTATCAACTGGTTGTCTGCGACTCAAATTACATAATGAATCCAGCACATAAATTATTTACCCAGATTTAATTCCAGCAACTGTTATCTTTGTATTTTTTTTCCTCTGCCAGCTAATCTGGCTCACTGCATTGGAATTTTGGTCATGCCCATTCTCGTTTTGCACTAAATTATCTCCATAACGTAGTATAAACAGAACAAGCTTGTGTGTGATATGCTTAACTGTTAATTTACCTAATTAAACTAATTCAATTAAATCA
This sequence comes from Marmota flaviventris, assembly GCF_047511675.1. NCBI lineage: Eukaryota > Metazoa > Chordata > Mammalia > Rodentia > Sciuridae > Marmota > Marmota flaviventris. The sequence goes on along the minus strand of NC_092515.1, from coordinate 49,098,975 downwards.
TTTACATCTTTTTGGTAACACGCCAGTTGATACCACGGCAGAAGTGGGATGTGTTAGAAGATGATTGTTCAGCAAATGAATGGAAAAAAGAAATAATGGAACACAAAATGAGACAACAATCCAAATCTCTTGGCTTGAAAATTAAATGATACTGAGGAAAGGAAAAAAGAGAGCGAGAGAGAGTGTGTGCTGCTCTCACAGGGTACTGTGATTAGCTATTTTTCTTAAATCAATTTTCTCTAGAAATTGGTATTTTAACACAGTGATCGTAATTTATTGTGTAAGAGATATTTTAAACACCATTTATATGTTCAAGTATTTGGTATGTTTAAATAATGTGTGTTCGTTCCTCCATCAGGATACAATTAGTGAAATCTTTTGCGATGCTAGCAAGACATGAACGGAGTAGATTCTTTTGAAGGAATCCGCAAAAATAATTTTGCTAAATTACACAAATATCTCTAGGATAGATACATATTTCATTTACAGTCATCATCTGAACATCCCTGTCATGGTGATAAATGCACAAAAGTAAATGCAAAACATTTTCATGCCAATAAAAATCAGCAGGGAAAAACACCCAAGCAACTGTAGGCAGGAGGGACTCAGTCAACTATCATATTTGTAGATCTGCCATATCTGACCCCTTTGGCTGATAAAGGGTTTTTGTGGGTGGGGTTGCTGGTAGGATTTGGTCTTCTACCTGAAACACACACAGCCAGGGCAAAACTTGTGACAATAATCTGCCTTGACTTATCCTGTGTGAACAGAGCCCCAGGTTTCAGAGAGCTTGAGAATACCCCCCGAGGGAAGCCAACTCGGATTCCTCCAAATCAAGCAACCTTCTAAACCCCCGCACCCCCAGCAATGTCCACGATTCCAGTGTGGATCACAGACACACAAAGACACCTTCCTGGCATTCTTGCATCAGAGGGTACATTTCTTCTACCTTGCTGCAGGGGTGAACAGGCAATATAGTTTATCTTTGGGATGTTCTTGCTTTCTACCTATTTCTATTTTAAATCTAAGCATCTATTTTTTTTTTAAATTAGTTCCTCCATTCAGGAAGCCCAAGAGGATAATTGATGGAAATAAATCATATTAAGATTTTTTAGCTTATACTTGGGAGACCAAATCTGTAGATACTTGTGTCTGCTTGAACCTCAGGTAGTGCAAATTTGTCTTTACAAATAGCAATGAATCCAGTGCCTCCTAAACTTTCTGACAACTGGAGGCTAGAGTTGGCAAGCCAAGGTCTGATACTAATCTTCCTTCCATGCTAAACTGGTCCTCTTTAGGAAACACTGGTCCCCCTAGGCAGGGGCCACCCAATCTATTTCTTTCAGTGTCCAGGTACACTGACCAGGCACAAGAACACATCATAGATAATTGAAGTAAAGAGAATTTTCCTCAAATCATAGTCACCTTCGTGCCCAGTGCAACTTTCCCTTTCAACTTCACAGTTAGTCGGTGGCCTCATGACACTTTCTGGCACCTGGGCTTAGATTGGAGCTCATTGTCTGATGAATCAAATCTCCAAAGCATACCCACAATTCCTCTGGAACACCCATACATGGTCCTTCATCTCCGCTTTCTCTTGATTACTGCAGTCCTACCCTTAACTTCTACTTTCTCTATCATTCCTAGTCTGCGGTGAATGCAACGGATTGGAAAGAAGTCTGAAAGACAGACACCCACCTGATAGTCTGCTAAGGCTGCCATAACAAAGCAGCACAGAGCAGGTGTCCTAAGCAATGGAAATTTATTTCTTCTGAGTTCTAGAGGCTGGAAGCCTGAGATCAAGGTATTGGCGGGCTTGGTTTCTCCTGAGGCCCCTCTCCTTGGCTTACAGATAGCTGCTTTTCTCTGTCTTTCCAAGACCTTCTCATCCAGTGTCTGGGTCCTAATTTCCTCTTCTTAGAAAAATACCAGTCAGATTGGATCAGGACCCACTTGAATGGCCTCTTTTTAATGTCATGACCTCATTGAAGCTTCTGTCTCCAAAAACAGTCACATTCTGAGACACTGAGGGTTTAAACCTCTACATAGAAATTTTGGGGCAGGGCATAATATAGCCCATAATGTTTCCATTTGTTATTCCACAGCTATTAGGAAAAATAATTCAGAATTCCTGCAACTCTGCTGAGCACTAGCCAGTCCAGATTTTATAGAGAGAAGATTAACTTTTCCTTTTGGTTCACAGAGGGTTAAAACCTGGCTGTGGCTGATGATGTCAGCTGCCTCTGACTTCCAGTTCTGTGTCTTCCTTAGCATTTGCCCTCCTCTTGGTCTCCTTTACCCACTGCTGTGCTGGACGACGACGAGTCTGGGTGGTCTTGGTGATCTCACATACTTGTTACTGTTTGGTTTAGGTCTGGTGGTCATGTGCCCCAGAGGAAAGAAAGGCTTCTAGGTCTGCTATTAAAAGACCCAAAAAGTATGGCCATTTCCTTTTTGCCTCTGGTAATAATAGTAGGTCTCCAGGTAACCTCTGGAATTTGCACATACTACAATGACAAGGGCATCTGAAGCAGGACAGGCCTGGGCACTGGGGCAGTGTGCCATTGGGACAGATGGAAAATGTCTAGGTCCCTTGACACCATCACTGAGCCACTGAATCCACCAATCTGAAAGTCTAGCCTATTGCTAAACACGTTATTAGGTGACACCAAACTTTCTTATTATTTAAGCCAATTTGGAATATATATATTTTTTCATTTTCTTTTTTTAACCAAGTTCACCACAAAAGCATCCTAACCAGTAGAAGGGCTTCAGACCACTTGCTCATTACCTACTCATCATACTTGGTGCCTCAGTTGCCTTATTTGTGAAATGGAGGTAATAACACCTGCCCTGAAGTATTACTGTACAAATCAAGTGACATGGGTCACATCAAGTGTTTAGCACAGTGCCTCGCACTAAGCAAGGGCTCTATAAGCAGGATAGTTTTTGCTAATCTCTTCTTGGTCTTCACTCTTCCAGGGGCTTCTGGTAGCTTAGATATGGCTCTGCTTGTACCTTCTGCATACATGATCAGAAGCAGAGTAGCACAACGGTTCAGACTACCAATATCGTTGTAAACAGAATTACTGTGGAATTCACTCAGGCATCTTACTATGTCAAGAAATTCTGTAACCCAGCTCATCTGTAAAAGAAGAGCCAAAATGAACTCGACCTAACAACCAACTCTTCTCTTTAGCAAAACAGTTTATGTTATTCTACAGGAAGCCCCCTTTCCTGAGGTTGTTCACCGGGCTCACTTGCTGATCTAGAGCTTTCCTAAGCAGGACACATCTGCATGGTGGTCTCAACTGGGGTCAAAGGCCACCTGCAGGAGAGTGCCCGTCCCTAATTTGTTCTGCTTTGTTCTTTCAGTGTCTCTTCATGCCTCACATCAGGAGCTCCATACAGTGCTCTCTACTCGTACATGTCACTGAGTATTTACTGAACGAATGCTTAGCTGTAAGGGTCGTGGTAACAAAGGTTGGGGAGAGGCTGGTGACAGGAGAATAGACAGGGAGAAGTGGGAGAAGTATAATCCTGGGAACTGCCTGTGGGGTGTTTGCCCTTTCACATTTCACTCTGCTCAGGATGCATGCTGATGCTGGGGCCACTGGGGGGCGCCCAGGTGGCCCAGCCTGGGCAGAACGTTTGTATATAGATATGCATGCACCTTACATGGCTAGCAATGTACTATTTGCTTAATCCGTACCCCAAGTTTTATAGTTTCATTGAATTACTACAATACTAAGGGCATGAAGCCCATTTTATAGATGAAGACACTGAGGATCCCAGAGGAAAAGTGACGTGTTAAAAACGAGTAGAAAAGCACAAACTTAAACCATCGTCCGTATTTTCAGGTCTAGTTGTCAAAGGACTCGAGGGCTGAACCATGTTTAGGGTAGGCTGTAGGAGCTGCGGGCGTAGCATCCTCATAGACCCCTCCTGAGTTTGGTTATCAAAAAAAGCTATAGAGGAAGAGGTGTCATCACCACTCCATGGTCCCATGAAAGTCACAGAGATCTGGCTCAGTTTATACATTGAGAGGATTAACCCATGAGTACCAACCAGCTCTGTCTTTCTCTTGAGATCATTGTAAAAATCAAGTGGGCAAAATCTACCAAGGCACTTTGAATAGCATCAACAATCTCTAGCATCAGATTGAAGGACCACTTCTTATTCTTCCTGGCATAAGTAGGTGCTCAATAAATGAGAAATCAGTGACAGCAAATCAGAACTTACTTCCTTTTAGTAATTAAAAATGTTTTTTTTTCTGTTTCTCATCTGTCTACCGTGCTCCTCTCTTTTCCTTTTTTTTCCTTTCATTCCCTCCACCTCCTTGATCCTATCACTCCCGATCAAGCCTGCACCCCTGGGCCGTGGCTAGCCACACCTCAGTGAGTACTAAATGACTAGTCCCAGCTGGTGTGCCTGCAGCCTCCCACAGCCCTGGGCAGCCTGGGTGTGATGGCCAGAGCTCATTGGTGACAAATGGGCTCTCTGTGCCTCTGACCTGGTGGGGCCAATTAATCACCGGGAGGCGCTCTTTCTGCATATATATGGCCAAGAGCAGTCCTGACCTTCCATTAGAGGCAGGGAGGCCAAGGCTTTAGGAGAGTTTGTTTGTTGGCTTGCTTGTCTTTGGGAACCAGAGAGACCAGAAGCAAGGGTGTGGACATGTTGGAGAGAGACTCAAGCTGTAAAACAAAGACCCCAAAGTACAACCGAGTTAGAAAGATGATTGTTCAGTCAGTGGCTGTCCTGTCTGGCCTTGGGAAACCACATTAATGAAGATCAGTAAAGAACTCAGGTCAGAATATGAAAAATGTTCTCATGGAGAAGGAGCCTGAACACAATCTGCAGCCAGAAACACCTGAGAACATGTTCACATCATAAGATGTGTGTGTGTGTGTGTGTACATGTGTGTGCACATAAATCTGGGAGAAAGAGCTACCTGTGTGTACCTACACCACAAGGAAATATGTGTACGTGAGATGTTTGTGTGAACAAAAACTGTGGCTATATTGCATAAGCTACATCTAAACCAATTCACTATTAAGAGGTGCTCACTGTTATCTGTTTTTATCCCAAAACATGGATACAAGGAAAGGGGTCAGAGAGTCCTCGAAAGATACACCTTGAACATTCTACGTTTTCGGAAAGCACCAGAATCCCATCTGGTGAAATCTCCGAGAAGCCAAGACAGTGCCTTCTCCTTCCCCAGCTCTGCCCACATGCACAAGGATGTCAGCGTGTTGATTATTCTGATTAGACTTTTAGTGTAATTTACGGGGTTCAGCCATCGAGCCTGGGTGTCTGGCCTGCACTAGCTGCCCTGACGATGCCATTTTTAAAATGTCAGCTTGGCCGTGATTCATGGCTGATGCTAGTGACATTGCTGCTGACCCGAAAGAGTTAGGCAGCAATATTTAATTAAAGAAGGGAGAGAGAGTCAGAGAGACAGAGAAAGGAAAAGAAGAGAAGACTAAGGGAAGTCGAGGGCAAAATCTAAAAGAACTGGAAAGATGGGCATCTCAAGACGAGGAGGGGGTGGAGGGAGTGTGCCGTGTCTTCACTCGGTCTTGGTGCACTGTGTCCACCTGTCACATGTGAGTGGTAAGGTCATCCTTAATGACGGAGATGATCACTCAGATCCCATTCACCATCATTCCGAGGGCTCCTGTTCCCTCCCTCTGCTAGGATTCCCTGGGAGGAAGAACTGTCACTTGTCCTGGTTTCTGTCCTTGCTCTGTGGGGTGGGCCTGTCTGTCTTCAGCTACCTGCTGCAACTCAGACGACCTCTCCCCAGCTTGAAAAAAGCCCTGTTCAGTCCCAAGCTCCTAGCTCCAAGCTGCAGGTCAAGTATCAAGGTGAAGTGGATATTGTAGAAATGAGGGCTTCACTTGTTGGGGATCCCATTCCAGCTCCTAGCAGCAGCCACAGAAGCTATTTACTGGTTTTGAGGAGGAGGGCCCTTCCCCAGGCTTTGTGAGTTTCGATGTTTAAGTAGGAGAAAAATCATCCTTTAAAACTCTCCCTTTCTCGACCCCCGGCCCTTCTCTCCTTCTTACACATATAGACAAACACACCTTCGTTGGGAGGCCTAATAAGCCAGTCCCTTTTCTAGAAGTGGAAGGACAGAATTTCTCATTACTGATAAGGTCACAGTAGGATGAGGTTTGAGACCTGGAGCCAGCCTTTGTCCAGGTCTGCGGGAGCCAGGCTATTGTCTTCTAGGTCCCCCTTCCCCAGTGACCCCAGGGTCGGGGGCACACATGCCGGCCTTGAACTCTCCGTCTGTCTCTCCCACCATATTAATTACTATTCCCTTTGGTCGGGCCAAGCAAACGGCCTGGACTGCATTAGTGCTAATTAAGAAGAGTGAGCTCGCCATTCTGGCAGCCTCTATGGGGCCCCGCAACATTCAGGCCAGGAAGGGACCCTGACAATCTTATTATGGCAGAGAAAAAACACCTCCCCACACTCCTTCCTGGTAGGGTGAATGAAGAAGCGCCCTCCCTCTGGTCCTCAACACTTCCATTCCCAATGCATCTGCTCCCAGTGATCAGGGAGGACAGTATGGGTCAGCCAGACACATGGGGCAGGGGACAAGCTACTTTTCCTTAAGCCAAGGGGAGTTAGCAGAGAAAATGCGGGGTCATGTCCAATTCTAACTCCATCTGTTGCCTTCTTCCTGCCTCACCATCATAAATAAATTAATAGACAGAGATAGAATAAGTGTGGACCACTCCATGTCATTATCTCTTAAGCCCACCACCCTCTGCATTTATACCCACAAGGTTACTAGCACCATGACTAGAATCCAATGCTCTGGATTCCAGAAGGCTCTAGGCCCTTCTACAAAGATCTGCAGACAGATCTTAGCTGTTTATTATCTGAGCTGTTTCCTAATTCGTGTCCTACTGGTCATCCTTGCTGTGTCATCTGTCCTAGGAACACTGCAGTGACCTGCACGCTGACCCCAGGCCTGTCTGCTCCCATGCATTCTTCACACATTCAGGGTGACATTCTAAAGAACAAGTGAGTAGACACTGGTCTGGTTTATGAAACACCTAGCTGATTCCTCCATTTATGGAAGAAACCTCCTGCCTGGGCTTACTGACCCTTTGCAGCCCCGGACGGGGCCTTCCTTCCTTTACCATTTCTGTCGTGATTGTCTACCACACCTAGCAATTCTTTGGATATCACCCTAGTCTAGGGGCAGCAAGCACAGATGCTACACGACTCAAGAGGAGACAGCGTCTGAAACAAGCTCTCGGGGAGTGTAGCCAATGGGAGAGCCCACCTCCTCCCGGCCCACAAAGTACACCTGCCACCTACCTCCTATCCATTGGCAATAAAGACCTTCAAATTAAAAAAATAATAATAAAGTTCACAGATTTAAAGTGTTGACAACTAATTAAAACAGGAAGAGCAAACAAAACATGTCAGAGCCCCCATCTGGGAACTCTGGTCTCCACTTTAGGTGCATAGAGCATGCTGCTTGCCACTCCCTGGAAAAAACAGCACCCTCATTCCTCCATGCCTGGCTGTGGCTCTGCCTCTTGTGCCTTTGTGTCATAGCTAAGGGCTTTTCCATCTACCACCTTGGCTTAGCATTGCCAGGTCCCCTGGGCTGCCCAGTACGAGGGGTAATTTCAATTAACAAATATTAGCATGTCCTAAATATTGCATGGGACATACTTACACTAGAAATTATTGTTTACCTGAAATCTACACCTAACTGGGTGTAAAGTTTATTTTATCTGTTAAATCTGGCAGACTTACCTTGCCTACACCTACCCACCCTGTCACTTTTGGGCTACTGGGGCCGGCCGAGGATACTGTAGGAAACAAAATGGATTTACAAAATCCCTTTGCACCCAGAGCTTTTGCTCTGCAGTAGAATCCAGAGTTTTTCCTTTTCTTTCTTTTCTTTTTTTTTTTTTTTTTTGTTTTTTTGTTCCAACATCATTTTGGCTCAAGGCTTAGAACAGAAGTTAGTAAAAGTAGAACTGTGTTTGAGTTCTGGCTGCCCATTGTATTGCTAAGCCTCTGGGACATCACTGTCCCCATCTCTAAAATGGGGCAATAGATCTTGGTTGCAGGTTGTGGTGACCATGTGAGGTGACCGCAGTGATGTATTGGCCTAGGACAATGCCTGGCATGATGTAGGTGGCACATGATATTGTTCCTTAATTCTTTCCATTTCTATTACCCCCCTAAAACTCCCTCACAGCAAGAGATGATGTCCTAATTACCTTTATATTTCCAATGCCCAGCACATTGTTGGCACCTAGGGGTGACACAATGGCCAGGCTAGTGTGTCACAATCAGGCCTTCTCTTGAATGTGATCAGGCATGGATTTTGACTGTTCCCACACAAGCAAAGAAAAATGGAAATTTGAAGCAAGTTTCCCAAGAAAGAAGGGCACTCCTAATTGCAGAGAAAAAGTGGCTTTCTTTTTACTCTGAATTGGGCCATTTGTATATTAATCCCAAGTGAATTTTAATAATAAATTCATTCTACTTTTCCTGTATTGAGCTGAGATAGCTTGTTTCTAGGGATATCCTTAAAAATAGAGCACCCTAATTATTTGTAGGAGTCTGACCTTTTTAAAAAATGTTTTCTGATTACAAAAAGTAATATTGAACACATATTCCACAAATGTTCCATTATTTGTATACCTAATTATTTATTGTTAGACATTTAACTAATCCCAATTTTGTTTGTTTTTACATAGAGTTCCAAGATTTATTTTCTTTGGAGAGAAAATTCTGGTGATCAAAGGAATGCAGTTTGATTATAATATTTGAAGAATATTAAGCCTATGAACTTTGAGAATCCTTACACCAAGTAAGGAATTGTGGATGGTCTTGAGGCAACTTGGATCTCCTAATGGGGTCAACAGAGGTGAGTTTCCAGGTAGAGAGAAGCAAGGAGGCCGTGTAACTCTAATCTCATCTCCAAGATCTGCCTCCACTTGGCAGGGGGAAGGCTGGGGTTTGACCTGCATGAAGGCAAGCTTCCTTCCTCTGAGTGCTTGGCTATCCAGCACTGAGTGCTGGCAGTGGGTCTCTGGCACTTGTGAAGTTCATCTTTACAATCAAAATGCATCTCCACTCGGTTTGAATGAGGATCCCACTCTAAATGCAAGAAAATAGAGCTTGGTGCTCTTTGGAGTTTTTTTTTTTACATTGCTGATCCCTTTCTTAAATAAAAAATCAACATGTGGTATAACAAATGCATGGTTTATATGCCATTATTCTCCAGTCCTGTGTCTCTTGATGATAGCCCTCTATTCACAGATCCTGGATTTGGTCTCTGGGTCCTCATCGTAGCCATGTAGGTGGCCCCTATTAGTTGATTGGAGTTTGCACATATATCTGTAGTCTATTCCATAGATTAGATGTAGGAATACACAATATAAAACAAATCAATTGGAATTAGACTGCTTTAACAAGGCGGGAGGGTCCCAGAGTCCAAGCCACTTCCATTTCTTCTGAGATGCTCTTGAGAGTCCTATCTGATGGTCACTGATCCAGTTGATCTGCTCAGATCCTTCCAATCCCAGCATTTCAAAATTCTTGTACCTTCTCATTCACATTATAAGGGAGCATTTCTCAAATACTAGGACTCTTGTTTGCCCACCTCATCCTTCTTACCAGGTGACTTCTGTGCACTGAGTTGACATGTAAACAAGCAGTCAAGATGTAGGGGGCCACCCCTGCATGGCAATATCAGTAACAGAAACTGAGCAGCAAAAGCAGTGTTTGATACTAAGATCATCTTGGACAGAATCAGTCTTCTGGATTTTTCTATCTTAGACTGCAAGAAGCTACAAGAACTTTGGACAGACACAGGTTTTATTGAAGTCATTTTCAGAGTTTTTCCTCTAGCTGGCCTGACACAGAGAGGGTCAGAAATCATCTGATTGAAAATCTAAGGGCTGAGGACGTAGCTCAGGTAAAGTATGTGCCTAGCATGTGCAAAGCCCTGGGTTCAATCCCCTGGAAAACACATACACACACACACACACACACACACACACACACACTCCTCTTCCACTCAGTGAGACAGAGTCCTGCTAAGACCAATACCAGACCAAGCCACAGGAAATGGTGGCCCTCCACTGCCCTGAGAGCCCTACTGCATCCCTTGGTTTCTCTCCTGGCTGATGGAAGGGGCAGGCAGGGACATTCACTCAGCCCAAGGTTCTTTGTGGAGCGGAGCATGGAGGCAGGTCAGGGCCCGCTGCCATAGAGCTGCCACTGGGTATTACCATCATCTCAGACAGCAGCACGTCCCCTGCAAAGAGAGATTTCAAACCCCACAAGCACAGCCTTCCATCCCCTTGTTCTCCCAACCTTATAAAAATAGAAAGAACACATGTTCCCATTAGTCACTTGCTTGAGGGTTGCTGTGGGGTAAATTCAAGCAGCCTGTACACTGGAGCCAAATTTGAATATCATTTGCATCTTCCAGGTAGACACCGGCTACTGCATCAAAAACATGCACACAGCACCCCCACCCTCTCCTCCTCAGCAAGGCACTGAGTGAGGCGGACCCAATGACATTCCCGGGGAATGAGGCCTCTTGTTTGTATGTTTTCAAATCCACTTGATAAGGCCCCTCCTGGCGGCTGAGGCCCATCCCAGCTGGAGAGGCATTCTGAGAGGCTTTTAATTAAACTTCTGCTTGCCAAGAGTGGTTTGCATATGCACAGGAGAGACTTGCTCCTGGGGAGCCATAAAGACAGCAACTGCCTTTGCCTCTGTGTCCTTAATGCTCTGAGGTTAAGGGCAGAAGTGCAGCCTGCACTGGCAACCCCTTTGGAAGGACCTGGAGTGGGTGAGCCATGCAGGGGGACGGGGCCTACTTTCCCTGCTGGGCGACCCCTGGTTTCATGGCCACCCGTGTGACTTCCAGGGTAATGACCAGAGTAAAAAGAAGGGACGAAGCTGCACTGAGGTTATGTCACAGAACAGCAAGAGAGAAAAAGCTGGCAAAAGCCTTCAGACCCTACAGGTGGCTTTGTTATTGACGTGTGCATCCCTTTGGGGAGGGGAGTAGCCCCCAGAGCAGGAGGTGACCTCAGTGCCTCTGACCTGCCTTGACCTGACCTTTGTAACTCTATCAGGATGCATGGTCAGTAGTTATCAACTGTCAATAAACTGCCCCAACACACACTTTAATTCAGAATACAGGGAGGCCCATCTATTTGCTGATCGATCTCAGACTTGCAAGTTGACAAAATGCAGAGTCCCTTGTCTTCTTATCATGATATTGAAAATATGTGCTGCGACAAATTGAAGGATCTACACCTTCCCGTGCCCCACTCCTGGGGCCCTCAGTAAACACAGGATGATTGATTGAGATAAAAGGTGAACAGGAGGTCTGTGGTGTTCCTCCAAAGAAATCAAGGCCACCGAGCCACAGGCTAGAGGACGAGTTAGTCCCTCTGAAGTTTTCCTATCCAAATCCTATGAAAGAACTCTGATCAGGCCTGCCCCAATTAATTTAATTTAAAAACAATCTGCACCTGTTTGAATAATTCAGGCAAAACCAGACTTTGGAGACTCAATGATCTATTTAAATAGATTTTTGTAGTCACCAGATTCCCCTTCCTCTACCTCTTTCCACCTGACCTTGTGCTGGGTTGATATGTCTATTGTGTTATAATTTCTCTCTTTCTTTCTCTCTCTCTTTCGTTCTCTCTCTCCCTCCCTCCCCCCCCCTCTCTCCCCCTTTCCTCCCTCCCTCCCTCCCTCCTTCCCTTTTTCAAAAACAACTCTCTGTTGTTGGAGGTAACAGACCTGGGGCTGATCTCCCCATGCAGAGTAGGGAGAACAAGACCAGCTTCTGTTTCCCAGTTGCTGGGACAACGGCAGAGGTCACTAAGGTCAGAGACTTCAGCAGTCCTCTGGATGAGGTGACCACTCAAACTGGCAAAACAAGCAGTCTGGCTGACACTTTTTAGTCAATGGCCAGCCTGGTTACTTAAATTCTAAGTTGTGGATGGGATTCCCATCTAACCCTAGAGTTGTGAGCTGGATGAAATGGGTGGAGGCTTAGAAAAGTGCCTGGCAGGTAGTAGACAGGAATCAATGCGTGTTAGTTATAATTAGATATATTACTTATGTTATTATCTTCATAGAATCATCCTTATTATATTAAATCAAATGGCCACAAGGCTCAATAATTAGTGTCCTGATGTGTGTAGATAGAATCTCTTTTTTCCTAAATCACACGATCTGAAGGAGGAGGCAGAGCTGTGTTTCTTGGTCTAGTCCTCTTGACATGCTGCACTGGATGTTGTAGAATTGTCCTATGTATTGTGGTGTCCGTGTCCTCTCCCCATTAAATTCCACTAGCACTTTTTTTTTTCTCCAAATTTTTGACAATCCAAGCATTGTCAAATGTTTCCCTGCGGGGTAAAAGTGCCTTGGGCAAGAACCACTGAGATAAAGCCACAACTGTGAGTTATTTTTCCAGGCCCTGGTGCTCCTGTGCTGTCACAGAATCGCCATCTCTGCTTAAGTTATCCCCATCTCTGGGTTGGGTCTCACAGGTACTCACAAACCAGACACCCCCGCCTCCTTGGGAATCTGCCATTTGTCTGCTCCTGCCTGTTGCTGGTAACTGCTCCTGGAGTCTGGGCTGCCCCATGGACCTCAAGGGCACCTTCTCAGCACTGATGTTTGGCACCATGGTGCTTTTATCTGCTGTTGCTCCCTGAGTGAGTGGTGAGGCAGGCATGGCCTGGAGTGCTGGGTCACAGCTACCCACAGCCTCTGCTACCATGGTTCACAGGGCCCTATGTGTTATGAACTCTGCTGCCACCAGCTCACCAGGACCTTCCCTTGACCTGGCTGCGCTGTGTTCTCTGTGACTTCAGAAGCAGTGAAGCCAGGGGACATCCTGGCAAAAGGTGGGAATGGCTTCCTCTGTGTTTATTTCTATGGTCTGGCAGGCAGACACTAAAATGATCCCATCTTTTATCCAGAGTTGGCACAGAGCCTCACGGGAGACATGTCTTTAGATTCATATAAGAGGAAACTGGCCCTAAGCACACATGCAAAGGAGGCTGACTCTTCTGAGTTCCAGATTGTGCCTTTTTTCCCCCTCCATGGATGGTTTTTGATTGAGTCAAGAGGGTCTTGCTTCTCTTAGATGGAAGCTTCCTCAGTCTTTGGGTCAAACAGGTTCTTGGGAGGTCTGGAGCCCAGGGGCATGCCTCGCACACCCATGGACCTCTGCTGCATAGGAATCTCCTGACTTATGCAAAGAGTAGAAACTAGACTGTGGAGTGGTACCTTATTTTGCAGATAAAAAAACTTAGGGCCTAGAGATGAAATGGTTCAAGATCACATAACTAACAGGCAACAAAGTCAAGAACAAGATGCTCAGCTCCCCTGCTGGTTGCTGTCTTCAACTTGCAAACTACAAAAAGTGTTGCTGAAATTAATAAACTAACTTTAGGAAAGTGGTTTTGAACATTGGTGTCTTTTTTTACCTGTCATTGGAATGAAGCATTTTCATACGTGAATGTGGTAGGAAATGGTAGCTTATCCCTTCAACTACCAAAACACAGTTTTAAAATATTTTAATGAAACTATTCCTAAAATATATTTTTAAAGAATCTGTGAAATATTTATACCTTATATCAGTGTGTGCATTTTGTGCCATATCTGTTTTTCTGTTAACTTTTCCCCCAATTTCTTTTGAGTTCTTAAATTTTGTTCCAGATACTCAAAACTACTACATATACTTCCTGCATAAATGAAACCATTACTGTTAGCACTCTTACTAAGTCCATGTTTACTTGTTTTTGCTAAAACTGTTTCCAAGTGGGAAACATTAATCAAAAGAAATCCATTCCTCACTATTTCCTAGGTGGGCCCTCTTCGCCGTTTTTCCTCACAGCACTTGGGTCCATTAAATTTTCAAGATATTTGGCAGATCACAGTGGTCTCTGCAAATTCTTCTGTCATCTTTCTCAAAATTATGTCACTTCCTTAAACCAATGGACACTAAACAAAGCTGAAAACAAGAGCAATATTCTTGTTCAATATAAACCTTCAACTTTTTATTTGGCTTCCATTTCTTGGGTTGGAGGTTCATATAGAGTTTGATTTGAAATACAAGTGGTTCTCTGATTGCCCTGTACCTAAGAAATGACAAAGACAGGTCCATCAATTTTATGTCTGGGGCAGGGGACTGTCAAAAGTGTATTTGCCTAATTCTGTGGTTACAGTTTATCACTCTCTCCCATGCCTGCAACCCCCAGCTCCAGAGAATTCCAGCTCATCAAGAAAAAGTATAGAATAAGGCTTGATGACATTATCACAAAGTCAGATTAACAACAAATAGGAGAAAACAAAAATTGACTCTTTCCTGGAGAAGACGTGTCCCTGCAGAAGAGTGGCTGCTGATAATGTGGTCATGGGACAAGTCCATCAATCATGAGAAACTCATGATGGCTCAAATCCACTCTTGGCCATTTGAACGACAGTGACAAAAATCATGAAAGAGGAGGTGGTGAGACAAATCACCAAATGCACACAAGATAAAGGATATAAGCATCTCCATGCATTTTAGGTTCTAGTGGTTTCGTAAATTTCCATGTTGACAGGAAAAAATTAAAAAGATAATAAATAATAAATGCAAACCTCTGGGTTGTACAAAATGCAGGAATTAAAAACATTCCTGGGTTTTAAAGGAAAAAATAATTTCATTTTATTCATGAGAACCCTGGGTTATCATTATAATATTTGTACAGAATTTTCAGAACCTCAAACTCTTTGTATCTTTTCAGCTTCCTCTTGAAAAGTTGACAGTAAAATGTATGGTCATTTCCCCTCCGACAGCATCTTGAATCCCTGTTCATGGAAGCTTCCTAGGAGGGGGTGGTGTTTTGCACTAGAGAGGAGATCAGAGTCACAAAATAGCAAAGGAAGTGGCAGCCAGGACCAGAGACAAAGGTGACAGAGGTTCAGAGCACAGAGGGCTGTGGCTTTGATTTACTGAGGACAATGCCACCTGTGAGCCTTATAGTATGACAGATAGGAAGGGTGGAGATTTGGACAAGAAAGCAGATCTGCCTTATATTGTCTTAGAATGCAGCCTCTGTGGGTTTTGCCTTCCTTTCAAAATCAAAGGAAATTAAGAGAATCCAGCTTTTTCTTGCCTGGAAAACTCTCCAAGGGTCTAGCATCAGCAACATGGGCTGGGAATCGTCTTTGTTACTTGCCAGAAAGTTAGAAGAGTGGGTCAGCAGAAGGGTGCTGCTGACCGGGCACCTTACTTCAATACTGCTCAGTGATTAAGCCCAGTCTGGAATATTAAAAGGGCCCCTTGGGAGAAGAATTAGTGGCTCTGTGTCTCATCTCATTTTCTTACCTTTGAGCTCAAGAGTGATATTGCAACTGATTTTCATCGAGGGACAGGGAATATTCAGAGATCATGGGGATAGAATCCTCAGACCCAGATGATTTGGAACTTTATTCATGCCAGAGCTCTACTATGTGCAAAACGCCCTGGTGCATGCGGGAGACCGTGGAGCTACTTCCTGATGCTCCATTATTCCAATCCCTGTGTGATGTACAGAAAGCAACCTGCAATTATACAATTAGACTGAATACACACTTTCTGTGTTAGTGTTTATTTTTGTCACCAGTCATGTTGCTTACTGGAAAATGAAGGCCGTTAGTCTACGTGGCTCGTCCTTCTTTCCCCCTTTCAAGACATTTTGCTGATCTGCTTTGATTTCTTTTTAGCAGCCTGCTGATTCTTCCCTTTAAGGAAGCTCCTTGGAGTTTGAGGGGCTCAGAGGTGTGTGGATTGCTGAAATTGGACTGACGTGGCATATTTATCTTGAAAAGCTGAGGCATGTGTAAAGATTTTCAGTGGGGCAGGAAGGGGGGAGGAAAAACCAAAGATACTGCAGAAATGGGCTAATCCATGGGCATAGGGTTGAGCTGAAGGAGCAAGGACACAGTGGTTAGGGTTGATCCTAAGCACGTGGCCCTGATGGGAACCGTCCACAATTTGGAGGGAAAACCACACTGTGTTTACTGAACTGCCAAACTGCCTGGCAGCAACCCGTGTGACCATCCAGTGAGTTTCCCAGAAGCACAAATCAGAAAGTCAATAAGACACCACCAGTTTCCAAATTCGATCTCATTGCACAGAAACTGAAAGTCTCAACAATCAATAACGTGTTACTGAATGACAATCAGAATTCGGCGTAGCAACCCCCAGACAAGCATGTGTGTCTGGGAGGTGTCTCAGTCAATGCCTGAGCTCCAAAAAATTTCAATGGGATGAGGTCATAAATCTGGGAGAGGAAAAATGACAATAGGAGTGGAAGAGTGCAAAGAGGATGTGCTTAAAAAAAAAAAAAAAAAAAAAAGGACCTGCTCAGCATCAATTAACCATTCCTGTTTCTCCAGGTCCGCCATGGAACATCTCCAGTAGCTCAGAGTTTGTGTCAATTTCCCCAACTTAATTTCTGACCCATTGGGTCAATTTCCAAGTTGGAAAAAGCTACTGTTGATTCATAGTTGTGTTCACCTCCACTTTAGTAATGGTTCCGAGGAGATCCATGGAGCTAATTCTAACTCTCTAACCACTGTTTTGGAAATGGATGAACATTTTCAGGACCTAAGGGAACCATCAAGGCCAGCCTTTCAACTGATTTGGAAAAAAAAATTCATCAGCCTCTCAAAATCTGTTTAGCTGAACAAATTGCCACAGCTCCCAGGTGCATAGACAGCACCACTCTGCTCCCCCTATCTTCTGCCCCTTCCCCTTTATTGCTCTCATATTAGTAGATTAAAAGATCAGAAGTGCCAGCTTTTAGCAAATAGATTCGTCTTTAGTCACAAACAGATTTCCATGAGAATGAACACAAAGTTATTAGAGGAGAGAGATAAGTACATTACGTGTATTTTAAGCTTGCTGTCTGATTTCTGTTAGGCATGCCCTGATTTCTTTTAAGCACTGGGAACACGTTCATTTTCCAGGTTTATATGGAGGCTCCTGCGTATCTAGAGTGCCATTTAGAGGATTACTAATTTACTAAATGGTACCCCAGTGCCCTGAAAGAGTTAATTCTCTTCCAAGAGATAAGCAATTTATTTTCTATTTAGCAGCAGGATAAGGCCCACTGCTTACAAATGACTGGGAGCCCCTTACAGAGAGGGAGAGAGGTACTACATAAATACAGGGAATAATAATTATAATTATTGCAATATAATGTCAAACTGTCGCTTTTTTTTTTTGTATATACCATTTCCCAACCTTTGTCTGAAGAGACCGGATCAACATCATGAGCACACTGTCACTTTTGCATTCATCTTGGGATCACTACAGATGCCAAGAAATGTGCCAGATTGTGGTAAAGAAAGTCCATTGAACCAACGGGTCAGTCCACAGATGCTCCCCCAACCCCAGAACTAAACAGAAAGCTCAGCTCAGAACCCTGCCTCCCTAGAGCTTCCACTTTAGTTGGGGTGATCATGGCTTCTAAATAAATACCCAGCCTAGGGTAACGACGCACATCAACAGAAAGCTCATGGAAACCCTGCTCAGAGGAGCAGCTGTCACTGGCCATCCCAAGCCAGGACTCCGTGACAATGCAGGTCTTCATCTTGATTCAGATTTCAGCTCTGTCAACCGTTAGCTCTGTAATGTTCACTGAGTTATTTCACCTGAGTCTCTGTGTCCCGAAAAAGACTCTGACTTGAGAGGTGAGGGTTAAACAAAGTTAAGTTTGCAAAAATACTTTTGCTGCCCAAACACAAACATAAGTCTCCCTAAAATGTGCACTTAAAAAAATGATGTAAATGATGGGTGGCAATGTTGGGTTTTGGGTTTTTTTTTTTTTTTTGGTACATGGAACTTTCCCGACAGTTTGAGCCTTGGGATTCCCTTCTAACAGGACTCCGTGTCTACTTCTCACTGAGGATAGGACAGGAAGGAGATGACAGTTCTGAGGGGACAGTCCTGAGGAACATGAAGAAGGGAGAAATGGCCACGTGTTAAAGATGACTTGAAAGAAAAGACATGTGGGTGAGCGGCGACAGGTCCCTCCAAGAGAAGGGAAGGGAAAGGGCGAGAACATGAGAGGAGGAGGACATGGCGTACTTCTCCAAGGTGGCTGTAAGAAAGTGCCACAGACCATGGAGCCCCTAACAGAGATTCTTAGATAACTATGAAGTTTGACTTAGTGTGACAAGGACACACAGAGGGGAAGAGACAAACTTTGCAAGCAGATGGAGCAGCTCACATGTTTGGTGACATACTTGTAAAGACTTGAAGACTATTAGGGAGGTGGTGTCCACCTGCCTGAGAAGTTGCTCATGATGTCTGACCAGAATCGCTTGCTAAGGGAAGCCAATGTCCAGCAGCCGGGGACCTCATGACTCTGGGGCATCCATCCATCCTCTCATTCTCTGCTGGCCCATCTGTCAGTCTGTCTCACTCCTTCCTTCTTCTCCCTTTTTCTCCCACTACGGATATGCAGAATAACTCCTGGGAAATATCTACAGGAACTTCCACCATCTACTTGGGGGATTAAGAGAAGAGAAAGCCATACTTTGGGTAGGTACACAATCACACATTCTCCCTACCAATGCCACCTGCCATCCTTAATTAAATTTTATTCCATAAAATAGAAAACACTCAAGAATTTTAAAATAATGGTTTCCAGTATGGATAACTTTGTCGAGCAGCATGAAGTGACCAAGTTGGTAATACTTTTCACAAGAATATACACACATATCTGACCTCTGTGTGGGACTTCTAAAGTACACTTGCTTATCAAAATAAAATTTCTCCACATATACTTTACATACAAAAGAGTTGATTGGCATCCCCTGACATCATTGTAGTCAATGATAATTTTTCTCTCCACTTTAGCCAATGAGCTTGGAGATCTTTATAATTTTTTCCTCTTAGAGTTAATGTCACTCACTACTTTTTAAGCACCAGGTTAGATCGTTCTCACAGAGGAAAGGGATGGATTTGTGGGACTCCATTCAAATATATGACATACATAGCAGTCAAAAGTCATGCCCTTTCTAAAACTAAGCTCAGTATGATATCTTTGTAAAAGAGGGCTATTTGAAAGTAGGATTTTAGGTGAGTAGATTTGTATGGTGGCCTTCGTAAGAACTATGAGATCCTTTGGTGTGTGTCAGAGAGGAACTGATGGGGATATAACCGAGTGACACTCTTAACACTCTCAAGTGGAGTGTCCAGACAGCACCCATAAAACACACATCATACACACTTATTATGTCTATGCCCCCTCACCTATGCTCACCTCTTATAGAAATCTTTTCATACATATATCTAGCTGGTCCTCCATCTCCATGAGTTCTGTAGATGTACATTCAATGAACTGCAGATGAAAAACTTTTTTTAAAAATTGTATCTTTACTGAACATGTACAGACTTTTTTTCTTGTCATTATTCCCCAAATAATAAAGCATAACGATTATCTATATAGTATTTACATTATGGTAGTTATTATAATTAGAGATGATTTAAAGTACATGGGAATATGTGTGTAGGTTATATGCAAATAATATGTCATTTTATATAAGGGACTTGAACATCTGAGATTTTGGTATCTGCAGGGAATCCTGGAACTAATCCTCCAGGGATAACAAGAACAACTGTGTAATGAATATAATTTACAAATGTGCGTGTGTATATATATATATAATGTGAATACATATATATAATTTTCTATGTGTATGTACATATATAATTCCATATGTGTGTATCCCTTGGTTTTTCCAGCTTTTTCAGAGAAAATAGTTCCCCCTTACTCATTCTAAGGCCTACTAAGACAATCCCCCCAATTTTTTCTAATTGTTAAGGTTTGGATATGAAGTGCCCCCCCACCAAAAAAAAAAAAAAACTCATGTTAGACAATACAGCAATGGTCAGAGGTAAAATGATTAGACTATGAGAGTTCTAACCTAATCAGTGGATTAATCTATATGATGGGTTAATAGTTTAAGTGGATGACTGAGTGGCTTGGGCAGATAGGGTGTGGCTAGAGGAAGTAAATCACTGGGGGCATGCTTGGGAATTATATTTTGTCCCTGGCTCTCTCTTCTCCCTCTCCCGCTCCCTCCCAACCCTCCCCTTCCTCACCCCTTTCTCATCTTGGACCCAGAGCAACAAATCCTGCCAACCATGGACTAAGCCTCTGACACATTGAGCCAAAGTAAACTTTTCTTCCTCCAAGCTGTTTTAGCTGGATGTTTTGGTCACAGCTAAGAAAAGCTGACTAACACAGGTGTAGTCATTGAATTTGAAGAGATGTGATAATGATACCATCTAGAAGAGATCACTGGCTAAGGTCTATACTTGTTATCAAGTAAGAGACTACCCAAATGGAACCATCTGAGCAGCCCTGAGGAGATCCTGCTTCCTCCCTCTCTTACTCTACCCAAGTGCCAAGATGCCCCAAATTCAAAATCACATAGCATGTAGTGGTCACCTTCCATGGATTTTATCATCTCCAGGCACAGTAGCCCAACTCCCAATTTTGGAATCTTGTGTTTCATCGAGAGCTGTGACCTCAGAAGCTGCTGCACATCCTGTGTATGTGGTGGGTAGGAAGCGAGGGGGATTAACACACCTGGGAATTGGTATCCATCAATGAAGAACAGGACTCAGTGTATAAGTACGCCAGCTCTCTTTTCTCTTGGGGGGGACAACTGCGAGGCCTATCTTGTACATTCTTCCCTGGGTTTTGCTCATGAAATCAGCTTCAGTTGCTCACAGTGGCAACTTGCTTGATACTCTGCTGTTTATTAGCATTCTTCTCTTTCTTCCTTTGCTTATACTTCTCACAGTACCTAGGATCACTTTATAAATAGGGAACTTCTATTTGAATTTTTGTCTCGGGGTCTGTTTCTGCTGTTCATTTGGTTCAGTGTAGCAACACTATTGCTATTAAAATGTGAAACCTCAGATTTGAGGGGAAGATGGTGAAATGGATTTGGAATAAAGATTCTTCCTGCTCCAGCATCCTTACAAAAGGAACAAAAAGTAGTGGGAGAAAAAAATCAGGAAAATATGGTGCTTCAGTAATGGTCAAAGAACATGGTAAAAACCTCAACCACAATTTTAAAAAGTATCAGCTGGGTAAAGGTAGGGAATTTTAGTATGCCACAATACTGCTTTATATTGTACCCTGAACCCCAGAATGGGTAGAAAGGAATAGAGAAAATACCTAGGATTTCCCCCCAAATCCTTCATAGGTTGGAGAGAAGCAAACTGAAGGAGTGCCTAGGCATTGGGTTGGGTCATGTTATGGTTTGGATCTTATGTGTCTCCCAAAGGCTCAAATGTTGAAAGACTGATCACCAGCCTGCAGTTCTATTGGGATGCGGAAAAACTTTGAGGAGGTGAGCCTAATGGAAGGAAGTGAGGTTATCCGGGCTATGTCCTTGACAGAGACACTGGAACCCTAGCCCCTCCTCTTTCTCTTCTTTTGCTTCCTGGCTACCATGAGATGAGCAGCCTCCTATACCACAAACTCCTTGCTGGGATGTTCTGCATTGCCAGACACCAGAAACAAACAAACAAACAACAACAACAAAAACCCAAAACAAAAACAAAACAAAAAAACTATGGAATGAAACCTTTGAAACTGAGCCCAAATAAACTTTTCCCCCTTTTAAGTTGTTTATTTCAGGTATTCTCTCATGCTGGTCAGAAGAAAAGCAATTTCAAGAATAGACACCCTCTACCTATCATTATAAGATTTCAGACTATTGTTAGAGGCAGGAAAACTGCCTGGGCTCAGTTGGAGGGAGGGATTTGGGATGATAAGCTATATTTCCAAGTAGGTATAATGAACCCTGATGAAGGACATTTAAAACACTCTCAGGAGAAAGATCAAAATCTCTGGTATTTGGGATAGCAGCCTCTCAGAACATTCCTTCTCCCAAATGATTCAGAGTATATAAAATTAAACACATTAAACTTTTTTAAAAAAAATACACTCTTTTTAATTGTCAATGGATCTTTATTTTACTTATATGCAGTGTTGAGGATCGAATCCAGTGCCTCCCACATGCTAGGCAAGCGCTCTACCACTGAGCCACAACCCCAGCCCCACATTAAATTTTTGCAAAGAGAGAAAACAGGTCTCAGATTAAGCAGGAAATTGGTCAAGAATTTGTCCAACTTCTATCAGCTCAAAGAGAAGATTTGCATGGAGTTCCATACGTTGAACAAGAACAAGACAAATGCATAAATAACAAAATGAAGGGAATTCCATTTTCATTAACGGCGAATGAATCCTTTCGGACTAAACTCTTTACTGAAAACAACAGATCAAATAGCAAAAACACTTTAAATGCTTTGAGAAGCTATTTTAAGATCAAAGAACTGGTCAAACCAAAGAAATTTCCAGAATATTGAAAAAAAAAATTCTTAAATCACAGGCATTTGCCATTGAGGATATTTGCCAAGTCAGCAGATTTGAATTTTGGCTTTTATAGCCCTGCTCTGTGTAAGGGAACAGACATTAATGCCTAAAAACCTTCCAGGGTAATGAATCTAGAAAGAAACTTCCCTCCACGAAGTTAGGATCCCAAAAGATTGCTCATTAAGGATGAGAAAAAGAACATAAAAATAGAATGAGGTATGCCAGAGAAAGATGAAACACCTTTTTTGAAGAAGATACAACCCATGGAAAATCAAATTTCTTTTTGAGTATTTCATGCTATAATTTATATGACATGAAATAGGTGTTAAATGGCAAGCTATTAAAATAACACTTGTGCAAAAATAAAAGTCTGTGGAGCTCAGGACACTAATTGAGGATTGATCAAAACATCATTATAAAACTAATAAATAAGTTATCACAGGAAACAGAATAAACATGACTGAAAATAGAATTACTGACACAGAGGAAAAACTTGAGGGAAACTTACTGATGAAAGAAAAGTAAAGTAATAAAGAAAACAGTTTGAAAAAAGAAAAAATAATCAATGTCCCTGGATCAGAGAATTCAACTGATGGGGAAAATTGAGCTATATAAGAGGGGAAAAAAAATTGTCTTAAAAGAGGAACACATACCCCCGCTAAGGGTATAGTATATTCTAGGAAAAAAATGTTATAAACTAGGATATATTGAGGATATCCTGGTTTCTGAGTTTAAAGGATAAAACAAACATTCTTTAATTATTCAGGAAGAATAATCAAGTTCTCTATATTTAGAAAATTTGGAAAAGTCTCTGTTTTCACCACAACCTTTAATCTAAAAAAAAAAAAAGAAAATAAATCAATATTTACAATGTTCTAAAGAAAAAAAGTAGGCTGTATAGCAAATAATATTCACTTAAGTTGACATTTAAATATAATTACAACAGTGAGAGATTCTTTAAGTGAGAATATGGCACTATCTATCAAGGAAACAAAACAGTACAATGGTGTAATTAAAGGATGTTACTCAAGAGTCTAGACACAATAAACAAGGGTCTACAAAATTGAAGAAAAGAGTGCATGGTTCTCCAAATTTTATACCAAATAAACTATCCTTTTATTTATATATTTATTTTTGCTTATTTTTAATTCGTTTTTAGTCCTTTCTTAATGCACCTTAGATAAAGAGGCAAATAACCTTCTCAGATATTCAAGAAGTAAAAATATAGTATTAAAAAACCTCAAATTCTTCCTACAGAGAATGGAGTAGCATAGTAGCCACTAGAGTTTAGAAAGAGGATGGGGAGAGAGAATAGAGGGAGGTTGGGTAGCAGCTACCAAAATGCAAGAGATGAAGGAATATGTTATAATGTCTTATAGCACAATATTGTGACTATATTTCATAACAGTTTTTATATATTTTATAAAGGACTAGAAGAGAGGAGTTCAAAGCTTCCAAGCACCAAGACATTATAAATATTTAAGAAGAATTAAGTGCTATATGTTGTATACATGTACTCAATTATCATACTGTACCCCATAAATATTTATAATTATTATGTCAATTAAAATAATACTAGAAGGAAAAATTCTACTTAAAGATAAAAATCATCTAACTAGAAGATCAATCAAAAAACAAAAATGAGAAAATAGAGAATTTGGATCTAAAATTCTTGAGCACTGAATCATTATTTTAAAATATAACTATAAAAACATGAAAAAATGGGCTGGGGTTATGGCTCAATGGTAGAGTGCTTGCCTAGCACATGTGAAGCCCTGGGTTCGATCCTCAGAACCACATAAAAATAAATAAAATAAAGATACTGTGTCCATCTACAACTGAAAAAAAATTTAAATATGACAAAATATGTGGCATTTGTAGTTTTGGAACAAGATGATAAATGTCAGAAACCATGACAAAATAAAACAATAATCAAGAAATATTAGGAAACAGAGGAAGACCATTGGGCAGTTGTGCTAATTCTCTCAACTTTTAGGCAGGCTCTTAGTTTATATGGTTTAGTTCTAAAGCATGATGTTTAACAGAAATAGATGTAGGCAATGCTTTTTTCCTGATCTTTCATCTTAATCATAGGAAGATTGTTTAAAAACCACATTCTGATGAAAGAAAAAATCTTCGGCACATCAGAAATTCCTTCAATTTCACCTCCATGAATT
Organism: Marmota flaviventris; assembly: GCF_047511675.1. Classification (NCBI taxonomy): domain Eukaryota; kingdom Metazoa; phylum Chordata; class Mammalia; order Rodentia; family Sciuridae; genus Marmota; species Marmota flaviventris. Next base: position 49,074,335 of record NC_092515.1, on the reverse strand, counting down.
TTCTGTTAATTCTAATCTAACAAAGCTCAGCATCATTAAATTTAGCACTTCTGATCTTTGCCATACAAACTATTTTTTTAAAAAATTAACTGACCAGTAAAAATTGTATACATTCAAGCTGTACACATGATGACTTGCTTTTTGTATATGTAGTCATTACTGAAATCAAATGAGGTCACTATCCTTACTTACTATCTGCGTGTATGTGTGTTTCTTTGTGTGTATATGTATATGGCTGAGGACACCTAAAATCTTCTCTCTTATCCGATTTCACGTAAATAATACAGTATTAGTCACTATAATCACCATAATCCCTTTTAAAATCTCAGTTTCTTTGAGCCTTAGTTTTTCTCTGTCTCTGTTGCTATTTCTTTTATATAGACATGGTAAACAAATGGTTGGGAAAATGTTGACCAAATCTACAGTCTACAGATGACTATTTTTGCAGGGAGAAAGTTTTTAGTGAAATTTTCTTTTTTCTTTTTGGTACTTGACCATTTTTAATGTTATATAGTGAACATGGGTCGTTTTCATAAAAACCAAGCCATCATTCTGTCAAACAGCGTGCTGTGGATATGTTTGTGATTTTGTTTAGAAGATAGAAAACTAAAGTAGAAGTCGACAATCCCGAACTCAGACTGAGAATTTGAGGCGGAGAACAAAGGGGAAGAAAATGATAATAAAAGCGTCACAATTATTTTTATGCATTTTTCACAATTTTGTGTATGGTTTCAAATTAAATGAACCACCACTCAACTTTACCACATTTTCTTTTCTTTTTTTTTTTTTTTTTTTGCATTCTACTATCTTCTTTAGAAGACCTAGCCTCTGAGGAAGTGGACTCTCCTTTTCTTTTTTAATGGTGCCAGATCTCTGACTCTCAGATATTCTAATCCTCAAGGTTTTCTGAGCATGTCAAAGGAGGCCTCACCAATGCCTGCACACATTTGCAGATTAACAGCTTCTGCCATTAGTGAATTGAAAATTCCTTCTCTCATCCCTCTTACAGTGGGAGTCTTTTTCTCTTAATAGTACGATGATTCCCATTTCTCCATTTTCCTTATTAATGCACACTATAAAGCGCTTCTATTTTCCTTAGCTGCTTTAGCCTTCTGTTGAGTTTCCTGAGTCTTAAGTGGAATGGCTTATCTATGGGAACAAAGACTGCCTTCCTCAGTGGGAAAACAGGGCTTTACTGCAGGAACCAGATGCTGGAGGCAAACAGTACCCATGCCCTGCCCTGTGTTCCACTGTCATACTGTTCTCATGAGGTCAGAGAGCAGGTTCCCGGAGCAAAGATGGTTGCCCCAGGTGGCACAAGACCAAGAGAGACTGTGCCCCTTCTGACTCGAAAACAATAGATCAGAGTGTGACCCACATTTCCAGCCTACACTAGGGATGCAGTAGACCTGGTAAGGCTAAAGATGGAGGCCGGACGCACCACAGAATGCTTTAGAACACAGGACAACTGCACAATTCCTTTAGACTACTTGCTACCTGAATTCAGGTGGCTATTAGTGGCACCAAGTAATGAAAAGGTCTTTTTCCCCCTTGCATTTTGCAAAAATCTCTGGCTTCTCTTGTATCCTGTACCGAACAGCATTAAATATTCTTTTTATACTGAGCAGTACCCCTATTTCTAATGACAAATGTTTTCAAGCATTTTCTGAGTTATTCTTTTGGATATTACTCTTTGGATAAGATGTTTGATTTTTAAGTAATTCTCCATTGACGAAGAATCGAGACCAGATGAAAGATCCATTGCTTTAAAAAAAAAAAAAAAACCATAAAAGCATTAATTTTTAAGTTTGTAACTTGACAACAGAACTAAATCCAGGAGAAAATTACAATTATAGTAATAACAACACACACATATGCATTCTGATCATATTGTGGAAGAGAATTGTTCCATATGACAAATCCAGCCCTTCATTCCAAGAACCCAACTCTCAGCTTGAAAAAATATCAAAGCTTTCATTGAAGTTGCCACGGGGCAAATAGACTTCTGCGCACTTCAGAATCATTTGGAGAGATGGGGGCTGCTCACTGTATTTAACTTTCAAAACACTATGAGTAGAAGGAGCTTGACACTCCGCAAAGAACTCAGAGTTTTGGCAATAAACACACATGGGAATCGGGGTTAGTGTGAGAGGTTAAAAAAAAAAAAAGGAAAAAAAGGAGACTAAAGATTACAAAATTCAGTCACATTTCAAAATTTTCTGCTACAATAATTCACTTTATGTAGAATTAATGTGGCTGATTGAACGTTTGTGCTGTAATTTACTTATAATTAACATTTTATGGTGAGCAGATTTCACCATCTCCTTCATGCTGTGAACTCTAAGCCATAGGTCAAAAATAGAGATGAAACAGATAAGCACGCGATACTCTCGCTGAAATATTAATGAGATTTTAATTTACTGCTTTAAAATACATCTTTCATCAACATCTGTATATAAAAATCACTATTTTAATCACATTAAAAATATAATGAAGTCTTCTAACTAGTGAGAAGACTTAAAAATCTCATGCTCGCAAACAATCCTAAGATGCGAAATCGCTTCTCTGACTTGCTCAGGTGCCAGAAAATACAGTTGAAGATAACAAAGCCAAGAATTGCCTCTCAGTCAATGCATTTTGATGTAGAATCATTTCTTCCCAATGCTAATTCTAGAAAAACAGTTCCTACTCTCAAAGTCCCAAGTGAAGCCTAAAAGTCAGGTGGCACTCATTTTGCTACATTTCTGTACCTTCATGGATGTTTTGAGATTGAACATCAGGACTTCAAGTGGGGTGAGGACTTGGGGACAAGGAACTTTCATTCAATTCTGAAGTTACCACAAACCCCTGTCTTTCTACCAGTGGCTATTTTTTTTTTCTACAAATACACTGGACACAGGCCCTGCTTACTCAGTCTTTGAGAGTTGGCCCAACTTTGGTCGACTTGGCTGCATGTTTCTATCATGTCCTATCATTTGGATGGATTTAGCATGACTGTGTGTGTGTGTGTGTGTGTGTGTGTGTGTGTGTGTGTGTGTTTCCTGTCAATTTGTAAACCCTGAGAGCACAGTATCACATTTGTTTTACTTACGCTGCTTACAACTGGTGGCAGAGATATTTGCTGCCACCGATTGTTTGCCCGATTCCACCAATGAGCGGTGGAGTCCACTGATCCACCCACTTGAGTCTGAGCCAGCTTGGGACTGCTCTGTCTAATAACACACGGAGGAAGTAACTCTGTGACAATTTGGCCTCTGCTTCTGAAGGACAGCAGGTTCCTCTACCCTTGACCTGTAACATTGGTTCTGAAGGGATGTTAGTTCCACGACCCTAGACTTCCACATTTTGAAGTCTCATTCAAGGTAGCTGCATGAAGAGGCTGCTTCAGAGGGTAGAGGAATCCCAGCCACCCTCAGCCAGGTGCCAGACATGCGTGTGAAGGAGTTATCTTGGACATCTTTACAGTCCAGCCCAGATTCCACGTGGAAGTGTCTGTAGACTGAATTGCCCCATTTGGATGGCACTACCTTCTGAGCCATCCAGAAGGGCCCTCGACAATGTGGAGCAGACATAGGGCAATTCCAACGTGCATCATCCAGATATTTGACCCACAGACCCCATGTGCATCAAAACAGCATTACTATGTTAATCATTGCATTTTGGGGTGATTTGTAAGGCAATGATAGAAAACCGGAATAAAAGGCTAGCCATGCCTTTGCTTTTATCTCAAGTACTAATTACTTTATACCCTAGAGAGAAAATCCACACCAAAAAATCCTCTAAAATTCTTTTATAGATGGTATGAATTGGGTGGGGTCTTTCATCATCAACAGGCTTAATAAAACCATCGGGAATTCTGAACCTGCTGCCAATCTCCAGGGAATAAATATCTCATGAGGGTTTCAGCTTAGGAAATGAAATTTCTTTGAATTCACGAACACAGTAATGGAGCTATTAGATCTACAAACTTCAGCAGTGTCTCCCGAAATTTTACTCAGCCAGATTTCTTGGATCAATTTTTGACAGTTGTCTCCGTTTTTTCTCCTTCTATTTATTCTTCAACCTATTCGGAGCCTTCTCAGGGATTGTCTCCTTTTCTAGCTAGAAGGTCATTTCTTAGCCCTCCCCAAATAGTGTGTGTGGCAAAGGAAAAGGAGAAGACTAACATCACCAAAGAAAGACCAATCTGCTTGCTTAAATTACATCTTATCCTTTCAGTTACAAATCTTCTAAAGCTTTATGCAAATATTCAAGAGTTTTCCATCATTTATACCATGTTGGGAGAGCTAGGATATTAGAACATTAGGCAGTAAAGGAAAAAAAAAAAGGCTATAGAAAACTAGGCCTTGATTTATGTTTTCCAAGGTCAGACCAAAAGACTCAAGAACTTGCATGCCCAGGAAATGCTACTTTTTAAATGACTTACAAAAGGAAGTTGTCATTGTAAACTTAAATATGACTAGGTTTTATAATTTTTAACCATCATGGCCTTGTTTCATGTCCACTGCAGATGGAGTAAGCTCATAAAATTAGACCATGGCCCCCTGATAGGAACAAAGATCTATGCAGGTCTGGTTTTTATATCAGTCACTTGCATTCGGAACAAAGATGAATGCATTTAGTTCATAGAAATAACACCTCTGATCTGAGAGCTCGAAACCCTTCCCAGGAACTCTGTATTCATATGCAAAGCATTTGGGAAAAGAGGAATATTTCTTTGGAGAATGGAGATGATAATTCATCCAATTCATCAGCCCATCACAGGAACATGCAAATCAAGGTGTGGAAAACAAAGTCCACAGTGGCAACATATAAAGGAACATATGTGATGGTTCTAAATTCTTCCCATTCCACCTGTGCTTTGGTTGCCCATATCAACTCAAGTTCCCCGGATGTAAAGGAGGTGCAAGGTGAGAACTAGAGATACCTGGATGTCCATGAAGAAGGAAGCAAAACCTCACAGTTCAATGAAGTCATTTCATCCCTTTTACTTTCCAACAAGCTCCAAGCCATTCAAAGGACTTATTAGAATTTCAAATGAAAAGCTGAATACTTTGAGCATTGTAAATCAGCTACAAACAGCTTTTAAAACTGTGTCAGGAGAAAATATACTTGTAATTTTCTTCCTTTTTAAAAAAAATATTGTCCCCCCAACCCACCACCCAAAGCATTGTTTGTTAAGAAGCAGGTAGCAATTTATTTTTTTTACAGAGGGAATTGGTTTAATTTGGGGAGGATTCAGGAGTAACCCAATTGGTGAGACCCTTCAATTGCGGTTGGTGGGCCTCTCCAAGCACTGTACCTACCTATGGCTTAAGCCCTACCACCCAGGTGTTCCTTGACAAACCACAAGGCACTGCTTATTTTTGTTGTTGTTGTTCTTTAGATTTCTTAGAACCAGAAGTAGAAATATCACTTACCTGGAAAAACTGCTTTTCAGCCTCCAGCCTTGGAAACCAGGCTTGCTGTCTTTGAACAGCTCCCAACAGGAACAGGGGTCAGTGCTTGGCAGAGGGCTTCCCAAGAGTTAGTAGTCCTTTGCCTCCTTAGCTAGGATGTCTGCCATCTTCCATTGGTTCATTTTCCTGAGAACCCAACAGGGTCACGAGACAGGGATGTTTTATACATGTTCCTATTTCACTTTTCGAGTCCCTGGAAAGGAAAAAAAGAGCGAGCTTTCTCGAGGTGTCAGATTTATGAAGTGGCTGGAGACTGAGATTAATCTGCTAATGGAAGAGATTTCCCCCTTCCTTCCATCCTTCCTTCCTTTTCTTCTTTCTTATCTTTTCCTGCAGTGTAGGAAAGCCCATGTGGTGACAGAGACACCCTCCATACTAAACAGAGCAAAGAAAGATAAAGACAAATCAAGGTGTCACAGGGGCTACATCAATAGGAAGCCATCCACAACAACCAGAGCTCCTTGGCAAACGCTACTTTCTCTAGAGACCGCCATGATATAGGAAAACATGTCGCGATGGACAAGACCACAGTCATCTATGGTAGAAGATGGGTGCCACTCAGAATTACAAGCTTCTCTCTCTTCTGTTTCAGTTCTAAAAAGGAGTTGCCCCAAGGTCAAGATGAAAATGACAAAATCTCAAAATTAATAAACAGCTGCCCAGACCTGGAGAATAGGATCCAGATGTCATTCCACCTCCTATCTGGATGGAGAGATTTAATCAAGCTGCATTTAGCTACATATTTATTTAAAAAGAATCATGAAGCCCTGATGATGGAAAACCATATGCATACACATTAAGTACTGGTAATTCTCTGCCTTGCCTCCCTTTTAGATTTTATAATTGCATTCCAGGCAAAATACTTGATCGGCCAGTGGACAGATTGTCCCATAACTCACAACCCCCCTTCAGCGTGGTGTCACGGAAGACCCTGGGCTCCAGGATGAGAAAGACTTGAGGTAACATCTAGGTAGAAGGAAGGCCTTGGATGGCTTTAGGTTAGAAATGAAGAGGACACCATGGGCAGAGGGTGGCTAGAACTTGTTTTCTGAGAGGACTGGAGGACCCAACTTATTTCCTGCGCCCTCCCCTACTAACCAATGTCTCTTTGATCTCTTCCAATTTTGGAGCATCTTCATTGAAAAAACTGACAGTTTTATCTCACAGGGTATCATCTCCCTAGAAACCACTCTGGTGGGTCAAGAGGTATCGAAATGAGGCACCACTGTGTGCAACAGTGAGGTCCAGTCCTTCCTTTGTGGACAGTCCCTGGCTTTGATTGTATTATGGGGATGATTGTATTATGGGATGTTTCTGACCACCTGGGTGTGTATTACTAGCAGAATAGCCCTAGAAAACTTCTAGAGCTCTATGAACCTCATTCAGTTGCCCACAAAGCTAGAGTGCTCACAATGATACCTCAACGAGAGAACGTAAGGAAAGGCCTAGCACGCGATGGATATATCAGTCTGCTTGTAGTTGCCTTCTGACCCCTGACTGTTGAACTTCTCTGGCCTTCCTATTTTCTATCTGATGCTTCTGGGATCCCGGATAGTACTCTGGGTTGTCTCTTCCTGCTCTCCTCACCCCCAATCTTTATCTCACCTTTTTTTTTTTCTTAAATAATATTTTTCCTTCTTAGTAAAAGCACTTAAGATGACTTCAATGGCCTGTTCTATAAACTCTACTTTGTCCTGCTTTAAATAATGAAGTCTCCACAACAGGGAGACTAAATATCTGCCACTCTGATGTTCTCACAGACTTGCCTGCCCAAGCTGACCCGAGCTGATCAAATTTGTCCATCGGCTTTGGACTCTCCTCTCTTTCTCTCACACCTATTTGCCCTGCTGATGGGTATCAGTAACATGACAGAAATATGACAGAATGGACACATACTTGAGACAAAACAAGTAAACTGATTCCTATAAACAAGACTAAAAAACACAAAAATTTACATTTTTAAATATGGAAAAGTTCATGGAGTTGTTAGATGCATTGAGTGCCTTTTTTTTTTTTAAATTAAACTTTTCATTTTGAGATAATTGTTGATTCACCTGGATTTGAAGAAATAATATGGAGAGATCCCAGGTACACTCTACCTAGTTTCCTGTAATGATAATGTTCCTAAACTAACTATTCCAGCCAGGACACTGGTGACATGGCTCCAGACAGCCTAATAGCACAGCCAGCCCTATAGTCCCTGCTGGAAGGCTCTGGTGAAGTGGTCCAGCGAGGCCGATCAGTGGCTTTGGCTGGCTGGAGCACAGACGGCAAAGCATGGGCCATTGCCTAGAACTCAGCACGCCAGCTGGGGCCTGAGATGCGGAGGACCCAAGGCACCACCGTGAGCCAGCACCCGGGCAAACCAGGGTGGGCAGATCTGTGGCACCAAGGTGGCCAGGCCCAGGCCTGGTGCTGATGCCCACCCCACACAGCACTGCAGCTCAGAACCTCCTGAGCATCCACCATCCCACCACCTCAACCTTGTGCTTCCCAACCATCGAAGGAAAACAGAAGACCCAAATGGGATTGCAGGACAAACCAATCGCATTGGTACTTTTCCAAACCCCGATCAGGATAAATTTGGACCAATGCCATTGACTCACGAGCTACATAAACTCCTAGATGGGCACACCCAAGCAGCCACCCTTCTTGGGTCCCCTCTCACCCCGCGGGAGTTCTGCTTCTATTCATATTTGAATAAATGCGACTCTTACACTCACTCATTCTCAGCTATGGGTTTCACTTTTTGAATTTGAGCAACATGAACCCAGAGAGAAGAAATAGGCAATCAACTGCTGCAGTCTGCTGCAACCCTAGAGAGCATAACCTGTCATTAGAGCTGCAACACATTTCACAGTCCCCACCTGTCAGCAGAAGAGGAGAAACTCTGGTCTCACTGCCATCGGCGCAGTCAGGACGTGGACCAGCTCCATGATCATCACCATCTCTCTGATGACTCTTTTTAGCAATCCTTCCCCTCCATTACTACTCTGTCCTCCTTTATCCTTGGCCACTACTAATCTGTTTTCTCTGTCTGTAACTTTGTTAATTCATGAGTGTCACATAACTAGAAATCACACAGCATGTAAACTTTGGGGACTGGCTTTTTCACAGCCTCATTCTCTGGTGACTCATCCAAGTTGCTGCATGTATCAACATGGCTTCTCTTTTATTGGTGAGTAGTGATCCATATGATGGATGTCCTCATCCATTGTAGGACATCCTGATTGTTTCCAGCTCTTGGCTATTACGGCTACAGCTGTTCTAAGTATTCAGGTATAGGTTTTCCTGTGAATGTGAGTTGTTGTTTCTTTGGCATAATCATCCCAGAGTGCAATTGCTGGGTTGTGTATGATAATCTCTGATTTATGGTGGTTCAACTTGTGATTTTTCAACTTTAAAATGCTGCAAAAACAAAGCTATACACACTCAGTGGAATGTATATTTTGAAATTTGATCTTTTCTTGGGTTAATGATGTGGTACTATACCCTCCCGTGACGCTGGGCGCTGGCAGTGAGAAACAGCTGCTGATCAGCCACACAGTCACAAGAGTGAACAACCGATAGCCTCCAGTGTGCTAGGCTGTGATGTTTCGTAGATTAGATGCATTAGATTTGTTTTCAACTTAGAATGGGTTTGCTGGCATCTAATCCCAGTTGAGAATCATCTGTAATTGCATATATATATTTCTTCATTTTTAAAACTCCTGAACAACTTTCTAAAGTAGATGTATCATTTTACATTCCCATTAGCAATCTATGAAGGATTTGTTTTCTCTATATTCTTGCCAACCTCAGGTGTTGTCAGCTCACCATAGATTCAATTTATATTTACCAAATAGCTAACAACGTAGAACATGTTTCCTTGTGCTTATCTGACATTTCTATATCATCTTTGGTGAAATGTCCCTTCATACCATTTGCCTATTTTCTAATTGAATTTGTTTTTGTATTGCTGAGCTTTAAGAGTTCTTTATATAGTCACGATACTAGTCCTTTGCCAGTTATATGGTTTTTGAATATTTGCTTCCAGTCTGGAGCTTGGCTCTTTGTCTTTCTCTTAAGGCTTTTTTTTTTTTCTTTTTGGTAGAGAAACTGTTTTATTGTGCTGAAGTCCAATTTATCAAGTTTTCTTTTTATGGGTCATGGTTTGGGTGTTAGTCAAAGAAATCTTTGCTTAGCCATGGATCCTGAGAATTTCTTCTTACTTTAAAAAAAATTTTTTTAGTTGTAGTTGGACACAATACCTGGATTTTATTTATTTATTTTTATGGGGTGCTGAGGCTTGAACCCAGTGCCTCACACATGCTAGGCTGAGCACTCTGCTGCTGCCCATTCTTCTTACTTTTTTCCTGAAAAGTTTTATAGTGGTAGGTTTTGCATTAACTGTTACTCACTTGGGGCTCATTTTGGTATACAGTGTAAGCTTAGGTGGAATTTCATTTTTGCTTGCCCCTGGCTGCCCAATTGTACCAGCAACATTTGCTCTGAAGGGCCCTCTTTCCTCCATTGAATTGCTTTTATACCTTTGTCAAAAATCATTTGGAAATATTTATGTGAGTCTATTTCTGGGCTCTCTATTCTTCTTCATTGATCTGTGTGACAATACCACACAGTGTTGATTACCCTGGCTATATAATAAGTCTTTAGATCAGGTAGATTGATTTGCTCCCACTCTGTTCTTCTTTTTCAAAATTGTAGCTATTCCAGTTCCTTTGTCTTTCCGCATAAGTTTTTGAATAATTTTGCCTACATTAACAAAAAAAAAAATCTTGCTGGTATTTTGATAGGAATTATGTTAAGCCTATGTAGCAATTTGAGGAGAATTGACATCTTTCCTGTGTCACGTCTTCCAATCCATCTATGAAATATGTCTCTGCGTTCATTTAGATCTTTGACTTCCTTTCTCAGCATCTAGCAGTTTTCAGTGTATAAGTCCTGTATATGCGTTGGTAGGTTTAAACCTAAGCACTTTTTTTAGATATTATAAATTTCCCTGCATTTTAAAATTCAGTTTCCATGCATACCTTGCCGGTATGTAGGAACACAACTGATTTTTATATGTTTATCGTTGTGTTCTGTGACTTTGCTGAACTCATTTATCCATTCTATGAGATTTTATTATGATGATTTTTGCAGGATCCTGGGGATTTTCTATGTTGACAACCATTGCTTCTTTCAACCTGTGCACCTTTTATTATTATTATCTTGTCCTTACTACACTGACTTGAACGTCCAACTCTACGTGGGACCAGTGGTAAAGTGGACACCTCTGCCTCATTCCTGATCCAGTCTTTTGCCATGAAGTCTGTTTGCTGTAGGTCTCTGTAGATGCTCTTTACAAAGTTGAGGATGTTCCTCTTTATTTATATTTTTCTGAGAGTTTTTATCACTAATAGGCATTGAATTTTGTGAAAAGATTTTTCTGCATTCATTGATATGACCATGTGATTCTTCTTTTTTTTTTTTTTTTTTAGCCTGTTAATATGGTGGATTATATTGACTGATTTTAAAATATTTAACCATTCTTGAAATCTTGGAATAAATTTGGTTTGGTCATAGTATACACTTTTTTTTTTAAATGTATTGATGAATTCTATTTGCTAATATTTTGTCAAGAACTGCTGCGTCTATGTTCATCAAGGGTATGGATCTGTATTTTCATTCTTTCATGCCATTTTAGCCTGGTTTTGATATCAGGATATTAATTTCATAAAATGAATTAGAAAATAAAACTGAAATTGGGTTGAAGTGGTGTTAATTTTTCTTTAGACATTTGTTAGAAATCTCCAGTGAGAACCTTGGGTCACGGTGATTCTCCAGCATTCCTTCGGGATCTAACTTTCCCAGCTCCTCCCACAGTTGGGTGAAGTCTGATCCCTATAACAGATTCCTTATTCCGGAACAGAGTGAGTCCCCTTATCCATGATGACTTTAGCACAAGACCTCCAGTCGATGTCTAAAACCGTATGCAGCACTGAACCCTGTGCACATTTTTTTCCTATACATATACACCTATGATAAAGTTTGATTTATAAATTAGGCAAAAATAACCAATAACTGGTTATAAAATAAAACAATAATAATGATAGACTATGCTCATAGCATCTGCTCCCCTGGTAATATTCTGACTGATATCTTAAATGATTGGCCATCAAACTGAATGGAGTAGTAGTTAACATTTACTGAACCCCTAAACTATGCCAAGCACTTCCCATTTGTTGGTTCATGTAAACAATCCTAAGAAGATTACCTACTAACCCAATTTTACAGAAAAGAAAACTGAAGCACAGAGAAGCTAAGCAAGCTGGGAGAAGTCGCACAGAACAGATCAGAAGCAAGAAAGAACCCAAACTGAGCCACATCCCTCTAGCTCTACTAAAGTGCATTCTTGGGCTATCTAATTTGACTTTCCGAAGAACAGAGATTATGGTGCTGATACAAGGGAAATACACAGCTGCCCATGATTTCTGGCATACTGTGTGCTTTTTCTTTTCGTTTGTTTCCTCTTTATACCTACCTGCTTTCACCTCTTTTCCTTTTTGCTTCTTCTCTCTGCCTATTGAGGATTTTCTCTCTGGACGTTTCCCACCATCTAAAATCCCCATGGAATCTCCCTATCCATGACTGATGTGTCTTCTAGACTTGGTCCCCAGGTGAGTAAAGCACAGGAGCAAGGGAAGCCCCGGTTGGGACAGACATTGCATCACTCTGCACAGAAGGGGTGTCTGTCACTAAGAGCAAGAGCTGTGTGTCAGCACCAGGAGCCGCGCACCCCGGAACCTGCAGGAAATGGTGTGGGGTCAGCTGTCATTTTTCTTGTTCTGGCTTTTTCTCTTTCCCTTTCTCCCCCTACCTCTCCCCCCTCCTCCTTCTTCCCCTCTCTCTCTCTCTCTCTTGCTCACTTTGGGGTCAGTCCACTTATTTATTTATTTATTTATTAAAATCTCTCCCTTGCCTTAAGGAATGGTATTAGTGCTTTAAGATCCTTTGGATGTAGAAAGGAACATTTGAAGGGATGCAGAGTGCGTGCATGTGGTTCCCCCCCCCCCCAAGTGCCTTTGCTTAGTAAAAGCCATCAAATAACGCTGAGAATTATTACTAATTTTTTAAACAGTCCTGAAGAATTAAAGAGAAGAGGGAGAGAGAAAGAGAGATTGAATAAGAGGGAGAGAGAGAGAGACAGAAGAGAGAGGAGAGAGAGAGAGAGGTTAAGCTCAAAGGCAGAGAGAGCGAAATGGACCAGATTATACAAAATTAAAAAGCAAACACGGACAGACAATTTGTGCCGAGTGATTGCAAGCAATTACAGTCCGGCTTTTCTGGAGGGAAGATGGGGGGAGGGGGCGATTTCAGCTTAAAAGGAGACTTTATTCATTCCTGATCAGCTTCTCCTACTATTCTCTCTTTTATTCTTGGATATCAATTTAAAAAAAAAAAGTCAGCTTTCAGATGTTACATGTTCACCCCTACCAATCCACCCCTGGGCAGACAGTGAGAATTTAAGCTTCCAATCGGTTCTTTCTATAGCCCTGAATACCAATTTGTTCATAAAGAATAAAATAAGGAGGGGGAGGGGGCAAACACAAGAGCATGTGTTTCTTTTAGAGGAGAGCTTCAATTTTACTATAATTGTCTAAAGACGGAGCTGCTTTGATCTGAAGAATTATTATTGTGCCTCAATTGCCGGCTGCTAATGTCACAGCTGTGCTGGGGCTTGGTCACGCCAAGGGGCTTGGGGTTCAACTTAGTCCCAGACCTGCCTCTGGTCTCCTCTCTCCTCCTCTTTCCTTTGTCCAAATGGAAAAGTTCATTTTCCTGGTCCATCCCTGACCCCCTGAAAGCCACTGCTCAAAAGGTTTTGTTTAGGTTCCTTGGAAGGCAGGGACGAATGCACAGAGGTGACATATGGGGACCAGGAGCCATCTCAGCTCTCTGCTGTCAGCGGCTCCCCAGCTCAGACCAGAGCGGAGCAGAAATGCTCCCAGTGTTTGGGAGGAGCAGAGAACCATCCCCTGAGTGTGATCTCTGTGCGCTGAGTTAACATCTAGCCTAAGCCACACTGAAGCTCAAGAAGAGAATTCAACAATTTGCTTTCAGAGGGAAAATGGCTACAATCTGCATCTAGGGCTGAGTGGTCTTCGGGGCTTGTGTTCTCTCTCCTGTGGCTGAAAGATGGCTATCTCCCTGGCGGGCCTCTTCCCCTGCACCCAGCCCCAGGCTGCCTGTACCCCTTGCTCCCATCTGGGAAGCTGCCTGGCCTTCTCCCCAGGTTGAACCCTGAGGGCCTCCTCGTCTGCTCCTGCTATGCTTCCCTGTTGCCAACAGCAGCGTCCATACCTGCCGGCTTGGCCTGAGAAGCTCTGTGGATGCGCTGCCCACGCAGTTGTACACCTTCTGCTGTTCCAGAAGCTGCCAATGAAGTCTGGCCTCTGGCCTTTGCTCTTGCCATTCCACTGCCTGGAAGACAACTTCTCTGTTTTCCTCCCTTCCCCAAGCCTTCTCCCTGCCTGGCTCCACTTCTAGCCAAAGGACAGATGAGATGGGTAAGAGAATTACTCCAATGGACTGTTGTGAAACAGTTTCACCTAAACAGCCCCAATTTATAGTCTGGGAGGTCATGGGATTAAAGAGAGGACAGACTGAGAGGGACAGGTACCACTCCCACCCCTATTCCCAGCCACTAGCCCCTGTTTCTCAGACTAGATGAATGCACAGGACCCTTTAAAAGAAAGGGTGGTAAAACGAGGTGCCTGAGTACTCTGAAGATGTGAAAAACACTGTCATGAGAAACAAACCCAGCAACATGAAAATGTAAACTTGATTACAGCTCCACAAAGCTCTAGACCCACGTTGTTCCCCACAAAACTCATGCTTTCAATCTGGAGCAGCCCTGATACAAACAAAACAAAACAAAACAAAACTAAAAACACCTCCATGCAGAAGACCTTCATTAGCTGTGCAAGCTCAGTTCAGTTATTTGCCATTTCTGTGCCTATTTCCTTATCCATGAAATGAGGAAAAAAGTTATTACCTTGAAGGGACATTGCGGGGCTTAATTGAGGGAATGGCATGCAAAGTGTCCAGGCACACTATCAGTTTTCCATCGGCTACAACTTTTATCAAACTAACTCCTAGAGGTGCCTGTCTTATTGCTGGAAACCAGGGACTTAATCTGAATAGTGACCCTACTCCCTCTTCAGCTGTAGGAGGTCTCGGATCACAGGGTTTCCAGAGAGTAGGGGGGAGGATGCTCAGGAGATGGAGCTCTGAAAAGGCCTGGGTTGTAACCACAGGGAACACCAGAGAAAAGGCTCAGGGCAAAGCCTGAGCATTGAGCAAGGAGAGGTAAAGTGGCTTTGCAGGTGACGTGGATGAGATTGGACAGGTACCTGACCAGATGCACCATGGATGGAACAAAAAGAGGCCACCTTCCCTGCGGAATTTTATGGAGGAGGAGTTGGCTGGAGAGAAGGATAGAGGTGTTGGCTGGAGAGAAGGATAGATCCTTCTGCTCTAAAGAGTCTGGCCAAAGGGGAATGAATGGTCTTTGTGCCTTGTGAAGTCACAGGAGTAAATGGGATTCACTGGGAGTTGGGCAAGGAGCGGGAGAATGAAATACCCACCTATGCAGGACTCTAGGCCACGATTCTAGGTCTCCTTCTCTCCTTCTTTGCAGGGAAATGGGTTTGAACAGACACAGAAAAGAATTTATAAAAATTAATAAAATTTAAGTAGCAAGGAAATATTCAGGGGAAAGTGTAGTGGTGGGTACCATTTACCATGAAATACAATTAAGAGAAGTAAAAGCTGGGTTGATGGTAAGCAGAGAGAGGAAAAGGTGGATGGGGCGTGATAAACCCATCTCGTTTCGATGTTAACACCTGGATGGGGAGCGTATGGGTACTTGCTGCACAGGGTTTTTAACTTTTCTGTGCATATGAAAAGTTTTATGATAAAAAAAACAGGTTAAAAAAATTAGGTAGCTGAATCTAAGATCATCAACCCATGTCCTTATGGCCCCCAAGACAAGATGACTCCATAAAACAGTTGGCAGAAGGAGAAGGAGTGCTCTCTCCTCCTCTCGCCTCCCTTTCGGCTCCTCAGTGCTGCCCACATGTCTTCCTGGAGCTGGACAAATCTGTTAGGAAAATTTCTTATAAAGATTCAAGCTATGAACCCGTCCTATGGAATCTGAGTTTGTATCTGATCTTTCCAAAAGATTGGTATAGGTCTTTCACATCCAAATAAACAAATCTTCAGGAATGGAATACTGGGAAGAAACTTGAGGTAGTACATCATCGGGATTGGGCTCAGTTGCAAGGGTCAGACAGGCCCAGATAGCTGGGACTTAAACAAGGGAGAAGCTCATTCAGGAAGGAGGGAAGGAGCTCTACACCCCAAAATTGTATTACTATGAGAGAAGGTGGAAAGTATTTAAAGGACAGCACCCGTTTCTCTCAAAGGTGGTGAGAATATCTGACCTTATTAGCTGACCTGCCCAGTAATGGTCTCCATTTGGGTCTGAGCACATGGTGAAGAGGAGAAGGCAATAAGTTATGTGGGAGGTGCCTTAGGGTATAATCAGTATCATTGGAGACAAGTAACTGGGACTTCTCTAAGATCAAAGGACTGCTGAGGTTCTTATCCGTAGAGGTCACTGTTCAGGTGTGTGAGGATGCAGAGCCAGGCTCCCACCACCCAGCCCCTCTGACTCTATCAGTTAGCCAAAACCTCGAAAAAGGGCAGATGTGGCCTGAGAGCCCTGGAGTCTAAGTAGACAATCTCACCTGGTGGGGACTGCTCAGAGTGGACTGCAGTGAGGCATCAGGGGAACCCTGGGCCAAGAGGGGCTGGCCAAGGATCCTGGCATGGTTAAGGACCCTCAGGGGAAGACGGACAAGGTATGGAGGGCAGGGGAAGATTGCCAAAGGCAGGAGCGCAGGCTGGTGTCGTGGCCTTCGGTCTATTCCAAGGGTTGGAAGAGGAGCTCTCAGAGTACTCAAAGAACTTTAAAAGAATCCCGTCACTGTCTTCTTGAACAGAGATTCTCAAAGCTGACTGCCCATTAAAACCCGCTGGGTCTGGTCACAACAAGCAGACACCTAGTTTCAACATCCACGGTCTGGACTGTATTGGTCTGGGGTGAAGCCTGACTCTGGGGTTTTTCAAACCTCCTAACATGACTGGCTCCCAAGGTGCAGGCAAGTTAGAGAATCACGGACCTAGAGCCGTGGTCCTCCCTGCTCCACATGCATATCCACCACCTTGAGAGTATGTTCTTATTCCGGAGGCCCAGGGTGGGGCCTAGGATTCCTCATTTTAATACATGTCCAGGTGAAGCCAGGACTGCCGGTCTTTGGAGCCAATGTTGCCTGTCTTTGGAGCATGCTCCACGTAGCAAGTGTGATTTTCATTTCTCCTCCTGATAATGTGCATTTCTGCTATAGTTGGGGGTGCTTTCTTGCACTGTCCACTTATGCAAAACTGTTTAGTTTCCGTGACAAGACTCTTAGGGTTTGGATATGAGGTGTCCCCCCAAAAAGCTTTTGCTGATGCAGATATATTCAGAGGTGAAATGATTAGATTTTGAGACCTGTAAACTGATCAGTCCATCCTAGTTTGAAGGACTGACTGGGTGGTAATTATAGGCAGATGAGGTGTGGCTGGAGGAGGTGGGTCACTGGGGCTGTGCCCTAGATCCTTTTCTCTTTCTTTCTCTGCTTTCTGCCATGAGCTGAGCAGTTTCCCTTCCCCAGGCCCTGGCCTCATGATGTGCCACCTCACCTTGGGCTCAGAGCAACAGAGTTGGACATAGTTGGACTAAAACCTCTGAAACCATGAGCCCCAAATAAACCTTTCCTCCTCTAAGTTGTTCTTTTCAGGTATGTGGGTCACAGGGACATAAAGGCTGTGACACTCTCCCTGAGGGGACTCCAGGTGGGCTTCTTGTGGGTTGGTTTGTATCTGCTCTTGAGTTTAATGTGTTGTCCACTAAGTGGATGATCTAGAATGGCCTACGATGAGCCAAGCCAAGAGCACCTTGCTGGTGCTTGATACAGCTTTTATTAATAGCAATAATCAGTGTTTAGTGCTAATGAATAACCAATTACTAATAGTAATAATGACATCAAGAAAACAGTGATAGTCCTACATGACACAATCTTCTCTGCTCCCCCCACCCACCTCCAAATTACAGTTCTAAATGAGTTTCCAGCATCCTGTTGTGACAGGTACAGCCTCACATGCATTTTGCTTAATAAGACAGCTCTATGGAGTGAAATTCCACTTTCAACAGATACATTTTCAGGGTGGCACTCAGGAAATTAAATGTGAAAGTATCATTAACATGGAAGTTGTGAGTTTAATTCCCTACACAGGGTGCTGACAAACTGAGATTGTTTATCTATTTCTCATCATGGTGATGTTTCCTGTGGGATCCGGTGACTTTCTTAGAATTCAAAGTCTGTTGCCTCCTTCTTTGGATGGACATCTACTCTTGGCATCTAGCCTCAGAGACCTATTTTCTCAGAAGCCAAAGAAACTAATGTGCGTATACGACCAAGATCAACAGGACTTGACAGTGTGGTTTGTGATCACTGAGGGTGGAATTCAGGGCTGATTCAGGATGTGATTTTTTTTTTAAATGGTAGTTTCCTTAAATATTTTCCTTAGAGGAAGTAATGTAACACTTAACATCTAATGACACCTATTAAGGAATTCATTAAGGAAAAGCTGGTAATGAGATATGTTGTCATAGTCAACAATTAATGGATGTGTAATGGTGTGGCTTTTGCTTTTGGAGTTTTTAATTTTTTCCCCCACAAAATGGCAAGTGGGACATAGACGCACCTCTCTGAAGGCCTGTTTTGACCATGGTGGTCCTTGCACTCTGTGGGTAGAGCAATGGGCTGAGGGCGGATATTCAAACTCTGAATTGGTTAATGTGGGCAGGAGAGACCTCTGCTCAGGGGATCTGTTCTTTTTAAACCTCTTTTGTCCTCAGGTCTACCCCCTTTCTATAGGTCCAACGACTTGGGTGATGGTAGGCAAATGAGGGTCAGGGGACCCTTTATGTGTCATGATACCCTCGGGGACCAACTCCAGGGGAATCAAAGGAAAAAAAAATATGAGTAATCTCCCTGGGTAGGACCAGGAAGAGAGACTGCAAAATCTCCATTCCATGACATTGCCTGTATGTTTAGGGCTCGTCTTAGCCTGGAAAAGACTGAAGTTTTCAGACATCTGAGAGGATCTAGCAACTTCAACCCATGAGCTATCCTGCTCCATGGTGACAGGCCACCTACCACCTTCCGATTTGGATGATGTGATGCTCAGTTGGTTCAGGGCTCTAAGCACTGGAGAACATCCTCTTGCTTCTCCATTCCATGAACTCATTTCTGAGACTGGCTCAGATGTTGACCTCTATAAGCATATCATGCCTCCTAATAGTCTTCTGGTTTTAACTTAAATACCAACAGAATGTTGGAGCCGAAAGAGACTTAAACCAAATTCTAGCCTAATTTCCTTGTTTTACAGATGGGAAAACACCCAGAGAAGGTTACCCAAGGTTCCATAGCCAACTGGGATTCAAGTCCAGGTTTTCTGGTTCTCATTTCAGGAATCAGTTTTTCAGATCTCTCTTTCTCTACAAATTGGTACATCTAAAGACTCAAAGATACAGATCTTGGTTACTTTCCCTCTGGTGGCACAATGTGGAGGAGTACTTAGATGGTTTGGTAGAATTAGAACTCAGTCCTTGGAGCCTATAGCCCACCTGGTGGATTTTGATGGAGCCACAAAGCTTCACCCCTGTGATAGGGCACATTTTCTACTTCCACCAATGACAGAAACAGCATATTGAGCGTGGACATATCACAACATCCTCCTAAATTGCCCTTCTTGACCTACTCTCTACCCTCTGTCTTTTCCTAGTCTATTCTGCATCCTAGAAGACCAACCTCTGCAGACCCACCTTTCCTCCAGCTCCCATTGGGGTTTGACCAATGGGAAGGCCCAGAAGGAGGCTGGAGGTCAGGGTACTGGCTGCTCTGGCTCAGTTCCTGCCTTCTCATGGTTTTGGCATCCCTCCACCTATGGCCACAGATCCTGACGGGACCACCCTCTCCCTCAGCCACAGTGCTCACCAGGTCCCGGAAAAATGATTCCTCCTCATTAGTCTCCTGAAGTGCTTTGTCCTCCCTTGTCAGTGCCCTTCACCTTTTCATCTCTACAAATGGTCCCATTATTAACCTTTTTTCATTGAATGAACACATTGAGTGTGCTGGGTTTTTCCTGCCAGGACCCTGCTTAGAATAGGGGCCAGATAACAATAATCTACATTAACTGCCTTGTGGGCCAAGATACTACCATTTGAATTGGGGCCGGGTGAAAATAAGATAGGAGATATGGGGGAACCAGCTGCAGTTACCAAGATCTTCCAGATGCATGAGAGTCTCCTGCCAGGGCCTCCTTTGGGTCCTCCCATTCAGATTAAATGAGTCCCCCGTAAAACTACAGGGCTCCATTTCCACTACCACCCATTGATTTAGTCTGTAGAATCAGGCCTGTCCCCACTTCCATCTCTCTAAATTGGCCATATGATCCTGTTCTCTTGCACGCCTGCTAAAAATAATGTGTTGCTACCTGCAGTATCCAAACTCTACCATCTCCTGGTAAGCTGTCTTAAATGCTAAAACAAACACAAACTGAACTGGTTTCCCCATCTGTTTCTTTAACAAATGGGAGCTTAAGCCCATAGGGAAACTGCGTGGGTCAGGAAAACATCAAATGAACACTTCTGAATAAAAACAAATGTTCCTGAAGATCTCAAGATATTTCAAACACTGTATTCCACTGGCCAGGCCGACTCCCCTCCAATGCCTGCACAAGATCCTGATGACAGCATTATTTGCTTGAATTGGATTTGTTTCTGTGCACAGAAACAACACACAAGGAACCTGGAATAGGAAACAGCTTCTGGGTCCTCACAAGTCTTTCCAGGACTCTGACTGAGACCAGACAAAAATGAAGCAAGAGTTGGGAACCGCGTGGAGGGAGCAAAGGGACTCATTCTTTGGAATGCACAACGCTGTTCTTCTTTCACTGTTAAAAATACCAAGGGCAAAGTGCAGCAGCTTGAATTCTGAAATAAAACCTTGCCAGGCAGAGCAGGAAGAGGGGGAGAAGACCCTTCCAGGACCCCTATATCCCAGCCAGCAGCTTCTTCGCCCAGCCTGGAACGGACTATGTACACCTCAGCTTTGCTTGTCTCTATTTTGTACATCACTAGGGCCTAAGGAAGTACTGGTCACATAGTAGACACTTAGCAAACATTTCTTAGTTGATTGAATTAATGAATTTGTGAATCTGTGCTTATGTCCGAGATGAATCAGTGAATAGAAGAATCAAAATGGAGAGCGCCATCTCTTTAAGCTGATAAATACTTTCTTTCAGAATGAGGGCCTATGTGGGAAATTCTCACCACTGGGACCCTCTATGTGACGAGGTCACCAGTCCATTTTCAGGTATTCACTGACTGATTCTTGAAGCTCCCCATCCTGTCTCTGTCTCCCTCTCTCTGATTCTAAAGTCTGTTTTCTATTATTGTTATTTCCTAAGCTTTGTTATTGCGGAGGCCATACTATTTAACAATCAAAGAGTGACATTTTTTAGCAAAACGGGGAAAGCCGGGAATAATAATATTTATATAATTCAATACATTAATTTATTCACCAATACATTAACTTTACAATATTGGTGAACCTACTATCTTATTTAAAACTTGCTTTCAAGAAATGAAATTCTACTAAATAAATTTAATACATATCTATGTTCATTAAAGCAAAAAATACAAAAAAAAATTTGTTAAATCTCTTATCTGAATATGAAACAATACCATTTGCAGAATATTGGGGCTTTTTATATATTCATTTATTTTAATTTTTTTAGCCATATCTATTTCTAATAATAGTATGCAATGGTATTTTCCTAAAGAATGTATTTTTAATATGGATTTATTTTTTAATCCTTCTGTTTGATAAAATTGCATGCACTCTTCTTTGAAGTTGCATGTTTAAAGGTTTCTGAAGTTTTATATACAGAAAAGTATTGAAGCTGTGTTTTTATTGTTAATGAATTTGAAACCATTAGCATTCTCAATGAAATCTTACTAGAGATCATAATATTCTTAATTGAGAAAATACTTTCTCCAAAGTTACTAAGAATGTCTTATAAATTCAAAGCAAATTCTACTAGAGTACATTCCAATTCTCTTTCACATTAAAATATGTAAATACTTCAGCTCAAATATTTTCTCAAATACTCTCTTTTTACTTCCTAAATACTTATCTTTGGCAATACATTTTCAGGGGAAAATTCTTCAAGTGACTTGTCTCTATGATCCCAAATCCTGTGTCTTTCAGTTTCATTCCAACCAGCAAGAATATAACTTTATCCAAATAAAAATGAAAATACCAATCAAAATATTTATTCCAGTAGTCAAGATTTTCCAAAAGCAATTATAATTTTGAGAATTAAATTTTGCTGATTTTTTGAGCTCCAGACAATTTTTTTTTGTTTTTGTTTATGTTATAGGAATAAATTTTATTGTTTTTCTATGTTTTATTTTCAATAATTGCAGTTGGCTAAACACTAAAGTTCTTTTTACACTTTTCTTTGGAGATTTTGATTAAAGATATTCAAATGATGTGGAATAAAGTACCACCAAAATGTCAAATCTGTTTACAAAAGAAGTTCAATGCCATTGTGAGACATGTAGGGTGATTTAAAAAGTAATTCTTCAAAGGTGCAAAATCTTTTAAAACCCATTGACGATAAGCAGATGAGAGAAGAATGCAGAATGCCACATTTTTTTAATATATATATTCAACATCAACTTGATCACAAAAATTTTGTGGTTTTACTACTTTAACAGGATATATAAAAATATTTGTAAATTTAAACCACTACAGTTTATATTTTAATTGATCTAATAATGCAGTTTAATGGGAGGAATTTAGGAATTATGTGAACTCCAAAACAAAACTCCAAACTTATTTCTGCCCTAGACCTTTCTCAATTTCGTAATGATATTGTTTTTACCATTCAGCCAAGCAATGCTTCACCAAAATTTGAATGTGCATTATCAGCACAAACACTAATAATTTTATCTTCAATGTTAAGCTAAAACATGCACTTAAAAATGAATATTATACTAGTAAAATAATAGGGTCAGGCATTTCAACTTTGGAAGAAACTTTTGAAAACTTTACTTCAAGTTTTTAAATCGGAAGTTAAAAAATAAACCATTTATTTGAATTAGCTGGTGTTCTTTGTGAAACCTATAATAGCATTGACAAAATAACTATTCTTTGAACTGTTTGCAGTATTTCTCTTGATAAAAGTGCCAACATATGAACTATAAACACTTTCTGCTTTGCACATGTATAAAAATAATGGAATTTAGAAAAAAAATGAATGAAATTCAGGAAAAAAATTGAGTTATTTGATACAAGTGAAAAATCAGCCTCTTTAGAGGGATATCTGCAGGATTTATATGAATTCATCATCTACGGGAGAGTCTTCTTAACAAAATTACTGTTTTCTTTTATATTTTTGTCTTCTGGTGCTGGGGATTGAACCCTGGGCCTTGTTCGTGCTAAGCACACACTCTACCACTAAGCTTTAGCCCGCCCTGACTTTTCAGAGTAGATGCCGACGTTTGTTAGCAATGTTTTTCTTGTATTTCTTTATGCAGTCATTTGCCACAGTAGGTAGGTAGCACTGATAAACATTTCGAGAGAGTTACATGTTGACTTAAGTGGGGAAAATTCAGTAATTATTCCTTAACTGTGAGTTTTTAGTTTTTGGATCTCATTGTTGCCCAAAGGTTTTATTTTGAAATCAAAATGTTAGCAGATAGTAAAATAAATCATTGTGGACTTAAATTGTTTAAGTGACAAAGCTGGTATTGCAAAGGCATTTGGACCAGTCTGCATTCAGTGGCAGGGCAGACCAGCCTAGGTGTCCTATATGACACATATTCCCGTGCTCAAGTATCCTAGTTTTCCTACAGTTCCCTTGGGCCCTGCCTGCGATGTCTTCATGGCATATTGTAGCTCCTGGGCCCCAGTACTGGCCCTTGCACAGGTAGACAGGAGGGGTAGTGGCAGCAGCCACCTGTCACCCGAGGATTTCATTCACCCTATGAGCCTCTGTGCCTCATCAGCAAGCACCCTGCATTCTGCCCCCGAGACAGTCAAGGGTGTCACTTTCCTTGCTTATGGAGCTATGTGACAGGAGGGAGAGCCACCATCCCTGGCAGACTTCACCATTAGTTAAAAGGAGAACTCTGTTCACTGAACCCAGCTCCGTGAGACCTCAGCAGAAGCTTACAGAACAAAACAGAGGTCTGCCGGCCCCTTCTGGCATATTTAAATGTAAGTAATGAAACTTTCTTAAAAATAATAATTAAAATAAGACCAAGGACAGATACTAAGCTGGTGACGATACTGAGACAAAAGGTATATCCCAGGACTCCCTTGGGCAAACTGGGACAGGCTGACACCCTGTGTATTTGGAGTCTTGGGTTCTCTTTTTCATGCAAGCAAATTTCCTAACGTTCTTATTGTTTTTCATGTGTTTTTCTCTGTGCCCATCCCTAGGACTCCTAGCTCTTTCACAAAATAGATGAGAGCACAAACATATGACAGGGTGTGGATATGAACGGAATGTAAATCTCATCATGATCCTGGGTCACAGACCCCACTCCAGGTGAAATCCAAACTCCTTCATTTGCAAAAGGACGTGTGGCCTGCTCCGAACCTGCCCCCCATCTACCCTTCCTTCTTTATGAAGGAGATGAACTTAAAGATGGAAACCACCTTCTAAGGATGCTGATTCAGAAAACTAAAGAAATCCTGGGTAGCTGATGCCTGGAGAGCCACCATAACAATTAACTTCCCACCTCCAGACCCGCTAGAATGCAATTCGTGATTTCCACAAACACCTGTTTGCAAAGTTACCACTTTTTTCACTGTGCCTTGACCCCAAACCCTGTTTTGAGTCTCAAAACGCATCCCCTCTCATCCTCTGGGCATGCTGTTCCTTGGCTGAGATACCTTTCCCAGCCTTGACAGACAGCCGTTTCTGCCTGTCTGCCAGAAACAAGCCAGGCCATCACCTCCTGAAGCAACGCACCCGCAGAGCATCTCATGCTGGTCCCCAGTGACCTGCCTGACTTCCTCAGCCTGTGATCCACCTGCAGGAGGAAACAGAATGTCTGCCCTCTCTTTGCTATCAAGTGCCACCATGTACACCTAATACGAAATGGATGAATGAGTGTGTGCGTGCGTAAGTGGATGTGGAAATTCACCCAAGAGGTGAGGTCTCCCAGTGGGCTTAGCGAGGACACCTGGTTGGCCTCTGCAGGTGGAAGGCAGGAAATGGGAGCTACATATTCTAAGTTTGTAGGATCAGGCCCATCATCCTATTATTCCTCTTCAGGGACCTGAGGGGACCAGAGGACATGCCTATTAGTAACCCCAGTTTATAGCTGGGCAAATGGAGGTACAGAGGTTAAAAGCCGCAGGTCAGCCCAGGATTGGTGATCAGCCTGTGATTGGCAATCAAGGCAGTCCCCATGCACCTGATGTGTGTTCTGTCTGAGCGCCACTGCATTCAAAGACTCCTCCCTTCCATCTTTCTTTCTCTTTTTCAGTAGAATCCAAAAAATCCTCTCTCCAGATTAAGTCATCCTGGCTTCAAATATCTAAAGCAGCTATTTTTTTTCCCTTCAGCATTTGAAATGTTTTTAAGGGTTTATTTCAAACACCCTTTTCTTTGAACTGATTGTTCAGAACTTTCATTCCACTTTGTCAGTGTTTTTTGTAGTTGGCTCTGATTTCTAAAAGGTTTTTATTTCTTCTCTATTAGTGGCCACCACCTGCTTACTGTTTGGATGGATTTTGCTTTATTTTCTTTGCTTTCATCTATTGAAATGGGTGAGAGGGACCTTAGGTAATGAAACTTGTTTCCAGTTTTCCCCCTAACCTCCCCTATTTTTAACTCTCCTGTGGCTGCTGAGGATAAGAAAAAGGATGAGAAATTCTCAGGGTGTTGATAAGTCCATGGGAGTCACTCTGCTTTTCTCCCCAGGCATGCCAAAGGCCCAGCAGACAGAGGAGAATGGACATGTCCTTACAGGTTGGGGGTGCTGTGGTGGTCTCCACATGGCAGGGCTCTGTGGCCTCTTAAATTCCCTTCCTGGCTGGGACTGAAAAGAAGATGCCTTTCTCCAAATCTTAAGGTACCCCAGAGGCTCTATCATGGGGACACAGGTATTAATGGCCATTGCTTGGTCTCGGCCTTGATGGACACTAACTTGTTCCATTTTTGGCTCATCTGCACACACTGGCCCTTATGGGATCAGCCTTATGTATAAATATATAAATATTTTACTAGCTCATCCTGCCCTCAGGGTATCAAGTTTAATGAACTAAACATCCTCCATTAATCATCCAGCAGAATGTTATTTACTTCAAGTGAGAGGGTAAGTGGCCAGCTGCAAGGACAAGTTAAGGACTCTCTGCAACTCTTCCCTGTGCCATGTCTCTCAAAATCTTGCAGAACCAACTCTGAAATCCAGAACTTGTTCCAGCCTTGCAAACCCTGTCTTTTCCTCTCTCCTACCAAAATACCAGGGTACCCACTTCTCAGTCATTTTTTGCTACCTATGAAATAAGGCATATCCCCCACACCTGGCCAGCCCCAGAAGTGCAGGGCTGTGGGAGGTTTCAGCTGAGGGAGGAAGAAAAAGGTCTGAAGCCTATTTCCCATGATGGCCCCGTGGCCAATCAATCAAGTCCATTGCAAGAATGTTTGAGCGACTTGAGAAATGGAGCTAGAGTGGGCACAACATCAGAGGCCTTTGACATCCCTGAATATCCTCTGTAAATAATATCTATCACTCAGCTTAGAGCTATGAGAGCCACTCAGGGCAAGTGTACACAAGCAGAGAAATGAAGGAAAGGGAAGGGAAGAGGGGAGAAATGGAGACCAGTGCTAGAGGGCAGGAGGTGACTTGGGGGTGGGGGACTTTACATAGCAGTGACCACGTGGAGCAGGGCATCTCATTCTCTGACACCCCTGCTCCTATGCCTATAGCCACAGGCAAAATGCAAGGCTTGGATGCTGACATCTTGCTTGCTTCTCAGTGAGGACAGTGATGTCTGAAACATCCTGATACCACTGAAATCTAAGAGGACTGTGGGGAAGCTTAGAAAACATTGCTATAGCACATGAGGGCCTTCTGCCCTTTGTCTCCCCTCTTTTGCAGGGCTAACCTGGCTCCCACCCATTCCCCACTGAAGGGGGCCCAGCCCCTGCCTCAGTGATTCAGGTTTTCCTGAGCATCTCATATTTGGTCAGAGGTCTTGGGATGCCTCTCCCAGGCTGTGCAGGGCTTCAGCCCCACACTAATTAGTAATGCAATCCCGCAAAGAGTGAAGCCGCCTGCCACCTCCCCTCACTCATAGTGATTTATGTTCAATTTGTACAAATGGAGAAAATGAGATTTCAAATTTCAATGCCATTTCTGCAATGAGGTGATTAAAAGAGAGAGAGGTATCGCCTTCCACTGTATAGAATATTGATCCCAGTGCTATTTTCCTTTGCAATAACCATTAGCTCAGTATTATTTGCAAACCTCTAATGTGAACCTGGAGATGTAATTTACATTTGTGCCTCACTTATTTGCTTTAACAAAACAACACAAAAGCTTTGGGTCTTTCAATCTATCCATATTGTCAATAAAATTAGCAGCTTGAAGGGAAAAATTATATTCAAAACCATAACTTCCCATTAACTACTGCAAGACACAACTCAATGTTGCAAAAGAGAGAGCTTCAGTGGTTAAGCCCCTTCTTATTCTTTTCTTCTTCCTGCCCCACCCCCCACCCCTCCCTCCTCCATGGGGTTAAGATTCAACGAGAAAATTTTAAAGTGAAGCATCCACTGCATTTCCAAATGGAGATCGGCTAGAGGGGGCTGGGGGCTGATCTAGTAGTATGTGGAAGGCCTGATCCCCGGAAGGAAGGGTGTCCCCCAGTGCCAAGTGCTGGCACACGCCTGGCCCTGAGGTCCAGGCCACACTGCCAGGACAAATGCATACACAGAGCCACGTGCAGGGCTGGGTACTGACCCTCCAAGAGCCTTCCCCAAGAATGGGGGAAGCCAGGGCAGGGACTGGAGGGGGTGAATGAAAAGGCGAGGAGGAGGAGGAGGAGGAGGAGGAGGTAATCAAGAAATAAAAGCACAGGGCTGTGTTCATGCAATTCAAGTGGCAGTTCGTCAGCCTCTGACTCTTAACAAATAGGCCACGCAGCTCCGCTTTCTCATTTCTTGTCTCTGCAAATCCGTCAGCTGCCTACCACTGCCTACCAGACCCTGGAAGACGAGAACAAGAAAAGGGAGAAGGGGGGGCCCGAGCTAATGACCCATAATTGCCATGATAGTGGGAGAGGGGCCAGGCAGCTGTTTTACATTCCTGGTATGTATAGTATGCAAATATCGACAAAGGCTCGACACAGTTTCGCTATTGTGGATCCGGAGGGTAACCAAATTAGCCTTTGGCAGCCATGGTAATTGGGAGGTGCTGTTCCCATTAGGAGTCCTGCAAATTATGAAGAAAAATGGACCGAGGGCTTTGTCACAAATAATAATACCAAGAAGAAAAGAGCAGGCGGCTGTCTTTTCTTTTCTCCCCCAACTCCCCACCCTCTGCCTTTATTTTTTTTTTTAATTTCTGCATTGTGGTGTTAATACCTCGCCATTTAGTAATAAGAAAACAGTCTGAAATCCCTGCTAGACGGTGCATGGACTTGGTGGCAAGAATGTCCAGTTTGCAGGGGTGCAGGGTGAGGAGATCCTTTTCTATGTCAGAGCCCTGCGTCTGCAGGTAAGAAAGGTGCAGCTGTCCTGCACCCTGAACTGGAGCCCAGAGCCCTGGGTGATGAGAGAAGCTTGGGAACTCCTATCTGGAGATCCTGCTCTTTCCAAGGAGTATCCTCTGCTACTCCGGTGAACATCTCCTGGGAGATGGCTGGGCTTTGTCTTTTGTCTCTAACACAGTCTAAAGTTCTGGGTGACTGTCATCTCTTCACAATTCAGACACCAGCTTGAAAACCTCCAGTCATGATGCATTAAGCCCCAAACTCAAGCAGAAAAGGTTTGGAGACTTTCGCCCTCGGCATTCTCTTGAGATGGCCTAATTCCATGTCCCAGGGAACTAGGTGCCTGGTGACCAGATGGGCCACTGGATATCAGATGACACTGGGATGAGCTTAGCCCTTTGTGTGGCACGGGTGAGTGAAGGGAAATGGTCAGCTCAGGGCCAAGTGTACCCCAGATGAAGGCCACAGTGTCACAGGGGGTGACATATAATGGTGTTTCAAAAGCTACAATGTGTACACACAGGAGGAATAAGGGGCCTATAGTTTCAAAAGCAGTCTCTCCTTTAAAACAATCAACTTCCAATTTCCCTTGTTTTAGCATCTGTTCATTCTGTCAGAGGAATACCTTCAATGAAAAAGGGCCTCTCTGGAAATTCAATGTCTTTCATTTATGTACCTCCAGTTATATGGAAACATGCATTGCTTTACATTTTATTTTGACTTTATATTTCATAAAAAAATGTACAATGTGAAAACAGAAAAAGGAATAGGAACCTTCCACTTGGATAACTGGAAAGATATAGCCATATATTATATATATACACACACACACACACACACACACACACACATACACACATGCCTTTAAAACCATACAGTATTTCCCATAAGGAACAACAAAAAAAAAAATGGAATTTTCATAAGGTTTGAAGTATCCTCAGAGACACAGCTACAAAAGGATCCCACCAACTTTGTCCTCCAAAGAGTACAGAAAGAACGGATGGCTAGTTGCATACATTTGGAAAGTTTACAAAAAACATGAGGATGAATAAAAATAAATCAGGTCATAGCAAAGTCAAGTGGAGGGTTGAAAGATGGGTGGGAGGGAAGGACAAGTTGCTTGCACAACAGTCCCTGAAGATGGGACCATGGGTTCTCAGGATGGAGCGAGGAGGGAAGGAGCCAACCAAGATCATCTTTCTTTGTCCTTCTGTAACATCCAAACCCCATTTCTGTAAAGGGGAGTAGCCACCATTGCCTGCTAGTTTTAAAGAACATGCAAGTGTTAGGGACAATCCTGGTTTCAAGTATGTGAAGAAAAAAACACTCATGCAGGGGAGAAAAACAAAACAGCAGCAACAAAAATTCTATGGTAGGTAGAGAGACTTTTTTTTTTTTTTTAAATGAATTCATTGATGAAATGCCCTTCTGCTTTGTGACCGTGCTTAGATGTCTGTCCTAGGTCTGCTCCAGGACGTGGCCAAGGAGCTCTGCAGGTCCAGGCTCTTGGTCGCCTCCCCAGTCCCATTTCTTTCTTCCCTCCTCAGAGCTCCAATTATAAGAAATGTCTTCTCATGTCTGGAATCTAACAAGCTTTCCCTCCTCTCTCTTTCTTTCACACAAACCACTTCATGGGATGCTCCTGCACTGCCCCAAGCACCGGTGTGGATGCATGAGCGTGCGCATGCGCCTCTCCAGACTGGCTCCTCTTTATTCTCTCTCAGGTCTCTGCTTAGATGCTACTTCCTGCCAGCAGCCTTCCATCCTTTTCTGACCCCGTGTGTGGGGAAGGACCCTCCTACCCACTCTCAAAGTGCCCAGTGCCACAACTTCTTACAGAGTTCTCGGCTGCCCCATCACTTTTCCAAGACCCTGAGCACTATGAACGCAGGAACCGCCCCTCTTCTGTTCACCATCTGGTCTCGCATTCCTACCGCAGTGCCTGGCACATGGCTGCTGAGCCATGAGCATGCCTTGAATGAATGCCATCTGGTTATAAGAACTTGAGTTGTTGGTCTGCCGTGTAACTTGATAACACTGTCTTGGCATTGGAGAATTCTGCTTGCCAGGAAAGCCTACCAATTCCATAATTCTGGCGATTCCACAATATAAAGGTAGATTGGTGTGTATTCCAAAATCCAAATTCATAAGATTCTTTTACTTTATGGATTTTGTGATGCAATTTTCCTTCTAGTCCAGAACCTTCCTTATCTCCTGCTGTATCTGAAAGTCTCCCTTCCCTGTCCTCCCACCCCACAGGGATGGAATTTGTTTCTAATCTTCAAATATTGCAAAGAATCCATCCTTTGACATGCTGATCTGCCAGAACCCAGGCTTTGCTAAACCACAACTCAGAACAAGACCACTTTGACTCTTGCAAGAAATTCACAGACACTGAGGCAAATTCCTTCCACTGTGAGCTCCATTCAATTCAAGCTACCGAGTATTTGTATCTTAGATACATACATTTAAGGGCCTAAAACCTGCTTGAAAAAAAAACATAAGGCTTATAAAATGACATCAATAGCAGAAATGAAATGATGGGAAATGGTACTAGAGATTGGTGTTTGGTAGAAGAATAGCATTCCTTGAGCTGAAATAGCTTGTTATTTAGAAATAGCAAGGGTCTGACCTTGAGGAAATGGGAAGAGACTGAATAGGGACATGGGCTAGATAGAGTAGAGGATTCTTGAGTTGAGGTTTATAAAAAAATAAGTTTGGAAAGAAGCATATTGGCAAGATCCTTGACTATCAAATGAAGAATTAAGTTAATGGTGGATAATTTGGGTGGGGCACAGTCACTCAAATATTGTTTGGATCAATCACAGGAGGATTTTTATGAATGTCATGCCTCTCTGTTTCCACATGATTGTTTAGTTTTCTCCCAGTTAACTCTGGACAGGCCATATGACTTGCTGAGGCTAATGAGTCATTAGCCAATGTGATGCATGCACTAATTTGAGAAGTCCTCATTCACTGGAGTTTAGCTGCTCTGGATACTTGCTGGGGCCCTGTGCCACCATGTAAACAAAGCCTAGGCCAGCCTCCTTGAAGATGAGAATCCACATGGAGCAAAGTATAGCTGCCCTAGCTGACCCACATGGAGCCGCAGACATATAAGTTAGCCCATCAGAAATGCACCGTCCCAGCTAAGCCCAGCCCCAATGTCCACCTACATAATACCAAGCAAATACATCATTTTTGTTTCACACTTCTAAGTGGGGAGTGATTTGTTCCTTAGCAATAATAATCCTCTGGCCTTCCTTACCCCTACTCCAACCAGTACTGGTGCACCTTGCAGGGTGATTCATTGTAGAGAAGACTAGACCATGCTGGAGATACCATGCTGGAGAGACCCTGGAGATAACAGAGAAGGTATAGATATTGACACAGATGGATTCAGGTAAAGCCATTGTCTGCCTCCTGCTATCCCATCAATGCAAGAGGCATTGGACTGGGGTGATATTTTAACTCTACTGAGAGGAAAGTTCACTGACTAACTTGATCAGTGAACAATTCAGGTGGTTGACTATATTTTAGAGATACATAGGATGCCCAGAAAATAAACCTGTATGATAGAAGGTACAAAACCTAGCAAAAGTGGCCTGTTGGTCTAGACATCATCTTTGTTTTTATTTTCATCACCTTGTCGCTACTGAACTTGACATCCAATGTATGCTCAGCTGTGAGAATGCCAAGCCAGAGCAGTGACTAAGAGCTTCTGTTCCAGAATCAAATGCCAGCTTAACCACGTACTCGCTGATGGCCCTGGGCCACTTACTGAATCTCAGTTTTCTCATCTATAAAATGGAAATAGCAATAGCTCCCCTTTCATATGGCTGCTGTGATGATTAAATAAAATCATACAAAATGTTTAGCATAGTATCCAGCATAGATCAAACTATTATTTTAATAGTCATCATCATCATCATTTTTATTTTAAATAGTTTTTGAATCTTTCACATTTGCTCAAGTTTCCAAGTAACTCATTTGTATTATCGAGAAAGGTTTCAGCATTTGAATATAAATACTTTCTCTGATACCTAAAATATATTAATTAGGGGAAATGACTTCTTGATCCCAGCATTTAAATCAGTGAGTAAGAAAAGACAGTTCTGTACTTTCCTGATGTTTGGGATTCTAATGTATTCCTGATGAAAATCTATATGCACATTTGACTA
The DNA here is from genome assembly GCF_047511675.1 of Marmota flaviventris. Taxonomy (NCBI): domain Eukaryota; kingdom Metazoa; phylum Chordata; class Mammalia; order Rodentia; family Sciuridae; genus Marmota; species Marmota flaviventris. The sequence continues at coordinate 49,041,740 of NC_092515.1, read as the reverse complement.
TATCTGATCTTTATTTCCATCCCATCTGGCTAGCAAGTTCTCATTAAGATATGATTTAAGAACTGAAAGTTCATTAAAAAGATCATTTTATGACAAAGTGAGATGAGCGACGTAGAAATGATTCCATATCTTCTCTAGATATCCCATTTAGGGCTTTTTTTTCCAACTGAATCCAGCATAATTTATAAAAGTACTGAGATTTGCCTTTCAAAGGTCTGGAATAATTCAGCAATTAACATTACACACCCTTGTTACCGGATGTTCTCCATCCAAACTGCAACAAATATAACTGCTAGAAATTTTCTTCCACAACTTTCTTACTTCAAGCAGCATTATCTTGGAAATCTTTCTTTTAAATTCAGTTGTAAGGGAAAACATTCACCATGATTTCCAGTTTCAAAATAGTCTTCCTTGAATCTTTGAAAGAATAGAATTACGAGGACAAAAGCCGTTAACATCATTTTATAAAAAGGATCAGAGTTCTGACTCAGAATGCTTAAAATAATTTTTTTTTCAATGGAATAAAACAAAGCTCACAGTAATTACAACCGTATTAGCATTCTTTCAAGAGCGGGGAAATCAGTCACTGAAACCTTATGTTCTATAGTGTCAAAATTTGTCTGAACTGCACTTCAATAAAATCACAAAATGATAACGGTATCTCCATTCACACTATTTAAGGATGAAAAACATATTAACTGGAAAAACATGAGATGCACCATCAATATAATTGTTATAAATTTCTGTTGTAGAACCAGTTCCCACAAAATACCACTGTAGTTATTCAAACACTGATGGAAAGTACCTTAAAGCCTCTGCATTTCACACCTTAAAGTTACCTTAATGGAAATCCTATCAGCAGGCTTGCCCACAATTTTATCAAGAATACTCTGCAGTTCACAATGGAGGAATAACATCTGTCCCTTCCTCTATTGAGAATCCAGTGTAAGAATTGTCATGTTAATTCTGGTACTTCCACTAACATATTTTCTAAAAGCAGGAAGCTTTTTGTATGTATATATTTTTTACACCGCAGATTTATGAAGTTTTGCCCAATTCCTGCTGTAAAACTTTTTAAGTATAGAAAACAATGTTCTCATTGTTCACACCAGTGAAAATTTTATTTTCATTTAAGCAATGTGGAAATTAGCTTCCAAAATTAGAACTAAATTGGTATGTTACATAATTCCATATTTCATGTACACAAACTCCACTTAACAAATCACCTTCTGTTAAAAAGAGACAAAAATTTTAAAAAATCACCTCTGGGTGATAGCTGATATTTCTTTTAATGAATATATAAGGTCAGATTTCTCACTGCAACATATTTAGTTTGTTACTCTGTTGAGTGTAGTTTTTACATGTGGTTATCATGTTCCTATAAAGTGAATATACTTTGGGCAAAAAAAAATCTCATTAAAATATTCTTGTTTATCCTGTTTTTTAATGTTAATGGGATTTCTATCAGTCAGAATAATGCTAAGCTCTGCTGTGGTAACAAATAAACCCCTTAGTCTCAATAACTTGACATGTCAAGTCTTTGCAATATCTAATATATCCAGTAGTCCCTGGCCTTGAAGCTAGGTCATGTGGAATGAAATTTTTTTATCAGGAGAAGAGAGATGGAAAAGGCACCTGGATTTTATATATTTCAGTCTGGAAATCATCCATGTCACTTTCTCTTTACCAGTCTATTGACTAGAAATAATTACAAGGCTCTGACTCAACTGCAGGGTACCTTAAAAATGTAAGAGAACACATGGAGAGTCCCAGCTATATAATGCAGACACTAAGACAAAAAATTAATAATTAAGTGATTTTAAATATGCTTGTTTTCAAACTATAGGCCAGTGACTGGTGCCAAAGCATTCTGAAACACACAGCACCCTTACCACTTCAGATCAGAGTCACTTTTCATTGTGTGCACTGTTACAAGGGTAGCAGTGAATCTAATTAATAGGAATGTGTGCTTCTAGATGGTAGAATGGACTAGAAGGAAATGTGTTTGATCTAACTCAGTGGTTATCAACTGGAAATAAAATTGCATTTGGCGATGTCTAGAGACATTTTTTATTGTCACAGCTGGAGGTGAGGGGAGTGGGTTTGCTACAGGCATCTAATAGGTTAAGGTCAGGGATGCTGCAAACATCCTAGAATGCATAAAACAGTCCCCCACAATCATGAATTATCTAACCCAAATTGTCATGGTGTTGGGACTGAGAAACTCTTGTATACCCGATGGTCCAGCAAATACCAATTGCCCACTGTGCTCATTGGGGGTTTTTGAACAAGGCAGCTACAGACAAAAGATTGTTTTCAGCACTTCAACTTATTTGGCTTCTTTGTTGATGGTTCCCACATTTGTATATCTACCCAACTATCAGTTATATTTATCTGGGTTCCAACTAGCTGCTTACACAAAACCTGTTAAAATGAATTTCATTGCTATCTTCTGCTTCTGACACCAATCTTCTTCCCACCTTATCTAATGTCAGAACTTCTTCCCATTCAGTCACCCAAGGACATAAGAACCTACTCTGAACCCCACCTCCAATCCTACATGCCACTCAATTCTGGATATTTTGAGTTTCAAAAAGACCCTGGAATCTGATACCTCTCTCCATCTCCCTGTGCTGCTATAACCATAGCTCACACAAAATAATAATATGTGTGCTGTTATTCCTCTAGTTGCCTACCCCAACATCAGTCCTTTTCCACTGTGGACCAGATTCTGTATTGCCCCAGAAGAGCTCTGTGGTGCAGCAAGTCAAGCAAAACATCTGGAATCAGATAATACCTAAATTTGAGACCCAGGTTTTCTTCCATAGCATGTGGCATGTACCTTAACCTCTCAAAGCCACAAATGTAAAATGGGATTCAAAGTCTCTTCTTTATGAAACGGTTGTGAGGATTAAATGATATTATATAGAGAGATTCCCCAGCACAATTTCTGGTGCTCAATATGTTCCACCAATATTTTTTTTTCACTGTATCACTTTAAAAGTGACCTTTATCTTAAACTATTTCAGAATGTAAGAATTAAGCTTTCTTGCTAAATGCCTGTTATGATTTAGGCATTAGGTGTCCCCCTAAAATCTTATGTGTGAAATAATGCAAGAAAGCTGAGAGATGAAATGATAGGGTTATGGGAGTCTTAACGTAATCAGTGTGTTAATCCCACATAGTGATTAGCCAGTTGGTGACTGCAGGCAGGTAGGGTGTGACTGGAGGAGGAGGTGGGTCACAGGGGCATGTGCTTGGGGTTTATACATTTTGTCTGTGGTGAGGGGAGAGGTCTCTCTGTTTCTGTTTCTTGCTGGCCATATCCTGAACTGCTTTCCTCCATCTCACTGTCTCACTATAATGTCCTGCCTCACTTTGGGCCCTGAGGAATGGAGTCCAGCCATCTGGGGACTGAGACCTCTGAAACTGTGAGCCCCAAATAAACTTTCCTCCTATTAAATTGTTCTCATCAGGTCTTTTGGTCAGAGCAGTGAAAAAGCAAACTAAAACAATGCCTTACACCTTCTATATTCTGCTTCTAGACAACTCTAGGGAGACTGTACATTCCATTTGGTTACCAACCACAGAAGTATTGCTTCTCATTGCATCCACTATGCCCAGACAACCTAGGTGAGTAATAAATGCACATTAAATAGGAAAATGATATAATCAAAAATTAAATATATACATAATAAATAAACATAAAAGAAACAAATATGTCTATGTTTAAAGTCAGAAGTATTTTTCCATTTTTTTTTAAGGACTTCTTATTCTTCATACATTCTTCTAACCATTTTTACTTCTCTGCCTGGAACTAATCCCTCCCCTCTGCTCTAACTTTCAGGCTTTCTTGAATTCCCTATTGTTTTACAGATGTTCGTCTAGTCAGTTTCTAATAGACTGTAAATTTCTTTCTATCAGGATCCTATCAGGTTCGCTGTTATCGATGTTGCCCCTACCCCCCAAACACACACATCTATGCAGACAGACTCAGGCACAGCAAGTGGAGTGACAGATTTTTCTCATTACTTTTTTTCCAGAAACTTCCATGGCTATATGCTCATTCCATTTGCACACACAATCTTCTAAGTTCTATTATACAATATAATGAGGGAAAGATTTACGTCACAGAAAAATAGCATTCCCACTTCCAAGATGATGAGAGGAAATAAAAAATTCATAAACCAAAGGAGTGAGAGGTTCTAAACTCGGTGTAGCTGGATTGGGTCAGAATGAGCAGCTGTCTCTGGGAGGGTTGGCAATTTAATCAGGATGGGATGGCCCAGGGTCCCTTGGATGAACAGGCTCATGGGATCCTCTGCCTTGGTCATATAGCACACCAGCCCTGACTTGTTAGGGTCCACCAAGTTCCTCCCTCAGTTCTTCCACAAATTCCTAAGTATTTAAGAAGATAATGGACTCAAACACCATTGTTGCTGGATGCATGGTGGCCTCTTGAGCAGATGCATGTCCAGCTGACCCTTGCCCAGCTATGAGTTTTTCTGATCTGAGTTTATCATCTCCTATGTTATCTGAAACTCGGTTCCTAAACCTCAGAGTGACTAAAAGGGAGGATAAAAAGCCCAGCTGATGAAAGGTTGTATCAAGTGCACCCTCCATTCAAGTATCTACCTGGCTTCTGAAATTGTCTGTTTCCTGCCCATAATCCCCTATTTCTGTCTGTCTTTCTTTTTTAACCTCGGACTTGTCTCCGGGAAACCTCTAGACCTGCCACAGTACTCTCAGTCTGCACACCTTCCTCCCGGCCTCCCTTAGGTCCTCTTTCAACTAGCAGCCAAAAAGTCACTTCCTGGTAGGTGTAGTTGGCAGGCCAGCAAGTGTACTTAAACTTTGTGTCTGATCAAGTTATGTGTATTGGATCTGAAACCAGTTAGTCAATTCGTTCAGGTCCCTAAGTGGCGATTTGTGGTAATGTCTACATCAATATGAACGGAGCGGTTTGCTAGCTGGTTTACGTAAAGCAAATGGCTACAGGAAAGAGGGGCAGCCTCTGGCATTTTCTCTGCTAATGAAGATATGACTGGAAAAAAAAAAGAAAAGAGACTAGAAACAAAGAAGGGCATCCTCTCTGTGAATAGGTAGGCGAGGTCCACCTTCTAGGTAGAATCAATTTGTCTTCTCCCACTCCTAAGCCCCCCCCTCTTTTTGGTTGATGCCTACACATAGAATTTTATAAACTTACTCTGGGTCTTTTAGACACCCCCCCTCCCCCGCAATCTAGGGCCAAACTGTTTATACAAGGGAACCTGAGGTGCTGAGGCAAGCTGTGGTTGGAGACTTGTAGAAATGACTGAAACTACAAAAAAAAAAAAAAAGAAGAGGTGCTGAATGCCCCCTCTCACTATTTCTTCTTGGAGTAAACAGTTTCTGCATTTGCCCATGCAGGGGAGGAAACTGTGTTGGAATTTATTCAGTGTGTGTCTGCATATTGGCTATATCTCTTTACTACCACAGAGGACATTGTTTCTAATAATTGTGATGGATTGTTACTTATGACTGGCTGGCAGAATTCCTTTAGCATGTTAAAATATTACCTTTTATTTTCCTTGGTCTAATGCATAACCTGATATTTCAGTCAGTTTTCAAATGTAATAAACAAACCTGAAAAGCAAATATCCCACAAGAAAAGCAAGGTGCTCTGTATCCAAAGTGGGTTCCCTTTTAAATCGCTGTCCTCTGCCAGCCAAGTGAACCATTTAGCAGGCTTGTTCTTTGGCTCAGGGGCAGTCAAGCCTTCTAGGAACTGAATACAAAGGGAAGAAACGGGTGCATATAAAATACACTAAATCTATTTCAGCCAAAGCTGAAATAGAATGGCTGAAAGCCACCTTGCTCTGGTCTGCTGAGCTAGCCTGGAAATCACAGAATTCCTGGCTCAAACCTGAAAAGCATTTTCTTGGGTTTCACTTCTGTCTTCAACCACTGATAGGAGATTTGGCCTTTGGAAGTGATGAGTTTTGCACTTAAAATCCCACCTCAATGCACTGGTCCATGAGATCCCTCTGGAAATATGTTAAGGCTTAGATGGTTACAACCAACGCCCTTCCCGGAAATCAACCCAAGGACCCTGACGAGAAGCACATTTGATATGGCAAAGACAGGCTGAGGGCTTAGCAGACCAAATGCTCGATTTCCTTCCCCTCTTCAAGGCGTATTTCTGAAATAAGCAGCTTTGAATTGCAGGGTCACATGAATTTTTATTTCATTTTTGTTTCCTTGCATTTTAATTTGCATTCTTTCCCATGGTTGGTTACATCACTTTTCATCATGGTTGTGCTGTGGAAATGGAGAACACGATTTATGGAGCCTTAACATAAATATGATGCTAGACAGAAAGAGAGCGACATATTAGTTTAGAATTTGCAGACCCTCACACACGCAGCGCACATGGCTGATTTATGAAACCAAGATAGCCTGTAAATCCTAAAGTAAGGCTCTGCATCCATAAACCCCCCAAGAGCAAGACACAGAGCCCCCTCATACAGCCTCCGCGTGGAAGTCCCCAGGCCAGAAAACAAAGATACACCAAGAGCTCAGCCTTTTCTTTGTCTTAGAAACTTTTTTTTTTTTTTAAATAAGCTTCACTCCAAAGTAGGAAGATTCTCTCTTCTATTAATGAGGGTTGGGAAAGGGGACTGGTTGGTTGTTACCCTTTTTGCTCCGAAATCCAATCCCTTTTGGCCTCTATTCCACTCCCTATGCCAGGGGCCATCCTTTACAAATGGCAGTGCCCATGCCAAGTGGCTTCTGATTGGGACTGATAAATGGGAGGCACTGGCAGGAACCCAGAGGGTGGGAATGAGGGAAGCCAGGCATTTCTCCCCATTGCTCTTTCCTGTGCCTCCTGCTTGGGTGAGCCTGAAAGCTGCTTCTCCATGACTCCAGCTTCTGCTCGACAGCTCTCCTGAGAGTCTAGCTCCACCACATAGCCTGGCTTCTGAGCACTGGACCACCTCCTCCTCCTCCTCCTGTTTGTCCACATTGGAGATGGTAATAACTTCCTATCATTTCTCCTCTCTGAATTGTCCCCTCATGTTCTTACAGAGCCTCTGAAGCTAGCCCCTGTGTTAATTTCCCACATGAAGCACATGGGCTCTCATTTCCTGGCCAAGATTTGACAAAGCAGGTGGAAGCCTGGAAGCTTACCACCATCTCCAACTGATCTGATCAGTGTGCAGACTGGAAGTGAAACACAAATCTGCTTCTAGCTTTATCTACTCCTGGGCCATTCAAAGATGGTCTGACAAAGTCCCTGCAACATTTATTACACAGTACCTTTAATTTTTTCTTCCCTTGGAGAAAGATTCAGTTATAGATCTCAAGAAATACTACTTACTCCCTGGGAAACCCGGCAACTGCTTCAGAAAGTCAGGACTGAAGATTTGGAGGTGCACCAAAGGACATGGTTCGGAAAGGTGGGACCTTTAATAGTGCTGGGAAAATGGGGTAATTATAGGGATTATAAGGTGAGGTCTAGTAAAATAGACCTCACCTTATAATAACTCCTTTAGAAAACAAACAAACAAACAAACAAAAATGGAAGAGACCCAGAGCTTAAATTGCTTCTCCTACTTGAACTTCAAAATCCCAGCCTGAGGACTCTTCCAACTCCAACCCAAACACCCTGCCAACCCAGTCAAGGTCAACCTGACGTCTTGGTTGTGTAGCATTTTGCAAATGCTTCTCCGTAAACTCTGAATGTCTGTGTGGTTATGAATCTGCACAACATTAAGAACGCCATGGCTTATATTTTTCAATGCTTTGTATAAATATTGAATTGTGATTCTTTTTTTCTGTCATGCATGGTGCCTCCTAAATGTTTTGATTGCTTTTTAAAAGCAGAAATGGTGACTGTACTACCAGCGATTGCTCCATTTTGAAGGCTGTAAATGAAAGGTAAAAAACTCAAAGTGTGCAAAATAACCACCTCCGTGTTAATCCGTGTGGAGGGAGTTTGAAATAGTGTGGGCCTTTGGTAGGGAGATGTTGACTGGAGGGATGGGGGAAACTTCTGGAATGCTAGACATGTTCGGCATCATGTTATGCTTTTGGTTTCATGAGTATGCATAATGTGTTTATGTAAAATTTAACTTGTAAGCTCTGTACTCAAGAACTCTGCTCTTTACTGTGTATGTATAGGTCAATAAGTAAAAATGATCATTTTCCAGAAGGACTGGAACGTTGACTCGTGAAGAGGTTAAAAAAGGGGGGAGGGGCTCATTTATAGAAGAATGATGGCTATAGCATCTTTTAAAGGATGCATTGATGGATATTGATGGATAAAAGATAAAAGACTGCCAAGGATATTCTCAAGACTACTGAGGAGCATGCTAGAGAGCAATACCTACCGAGATGGGGTGCACAAAGCAGGATTGGGTAGAGGAAGATGCTTCCCTGTCATTCACTTAAAACCAAGGCCTCATCTAAAGGGGAGCTCTGGAGTTGGGATGCAGGCTATCCTTGGGGAAAGGGGTTAAATCTGGTAAAACTACTAGGCAGAGAACCCTGTTGAGAACATCCAGTTTCCATCATTTCCAGCAGTTGGAGTAATGAATGCCTCCATTCTGATGTGGGGGATGGATCTCAACAATGCTAGAAGACTCCACTACGGGGAGGTGGGAGGTGAGAAATAAGGAGCAGGTGCAACTTTCACCCCCAATATTATCCAGTCCTCCAAAAATGTGTGAGCTATGTGTTCATGAGACCTGAAATTGGGGGTTGGAGTGATGGGCAAAACTGTAGAATTGGCTTATTGAAATAAGTATCTCATTTGGCATTCCAGGTATCTAGGATGAAATACTGTGTAGCTAAAGAGAATTGGATGGCCTGAGGACTGGTAGACATCGAGAGGAACCTTCCCATCCTTTATAACACAACCTCTTTTGTTGGGTCACAGCCAAGAAATACAACTGGCACTGCAGACTCCTCCACCCAAGGGACATTCCTGGGAGTGCCACCATGCCAGAAAGAGAGGCATCTTTAGGCAGGCTGCAGATGAGTACACATGAGGGGCATAAATTCATTAGTGCATTTGAGTTTGGGAAGTTGGTGACAAGCTGCCACTTTGCATTTGGCGGTTCCTTTTCTTAACAGGTGGCAACTGACTGACAGGCATTCTCTGAAGTGGGGGAGGACATCTGTGTTTTTCACACTGCGGAATATTGGATCTTTCCAAGTCACACATTTGGGAGAACAGCTGAACTGCCTTCTCGTTCCTCATGTTATGATACAAATATCCACCTGCTGCACAAACAAGAGAGAAGCACAGCTTTATACTGGGACTGACGAAAACACCCTTGCGAAGACCCAGATAGGAACATTATGAATGGAGACCGAAGATATTCTAGGAGGATATCTCAGCAATTAAAAGAAGAACATACACAAACAGAGGAAATGTACAACTGTCACAAAAATCTCCACCAAATCAAACTGACAATGTTTTAGATACCTCAGCAATTAAAAGAAGAACTCAGAGAAGATGTACAGCTGTCACAAAAACCTCCACCCAATCAAACTGACAATGTTTTGTGGTTTGGTAAAATGCACACGCGCGCGTGCGCGCGCGCACACACACACACACACACACACATAACTTGAGCCTCTGGAACAGACCTATTTTCAGCATGAAAAAACCACACCCAACTAATTCAAAGGAAAAGCTACCCTAACCATCATAGAAGAAATCATATCATATAGAAGTTCCCTAATTCTAGATCAGTTAACCAGCCGCCTCCCCCACCCCCTGTGAAATGTGAGTGCTTTTGATTTACGGGTTACCATCAATAATGAAAGCCATTGCTGGATTGAAACTGACAATCGGATCGGGCATCTAAATTAAACAGGAATATGAGTCTCCTTCGAAGGATCCATTACACTGAAAGAATTCCTCTAAAGACACCACGACATTTATTGAGAACACGTCAGAGCAGGACTCAAACTGTGAACAAAATGGAAAATGTCTCAGAGAGCTCTCAAAATTAATTAGCAAAATTAGAAGAACCCTGAAAGAAAAGCTTCTGGGTGGAGAAGACAGATGTTCAGAGGGTCAGCCTGTTCCCCCCATGATGGGAAGCCATGGCTGGTGTGTGAGGACACACCCAACACCTCTCCCTGAAAGAAGGGACCAAGAACCCTCCGACACCTCTGGGAGGGAAAAGGTCTGGTTGCTGTTATGTAGGATTTTCTTTAAAACAAAGAGCCCTGTGTTTATTTTGATACACCGTGATTCCCATGATCATCAGGTTATCTGTTTTTTGGTTTTTTTTTTCTATTTCTTTCTACCAGGAGGCAAACCCACTAAAAAGTCGTTGCAGATACAGCTTTAAAAGTCACTGATGAGGCAAAAAAGGATCATAGGTCAAGAAATCTGTGGTCAGTCCATTTTGATTATGAATGGGAACTTCTAAAAAGCCATTAAGGAAAGCAGCTTAGATGTGCACATTCCAATCCCCCTTGATTTTCCTTGATGGTCTTGCATCCTGTGCCAGTAAGACACACCAGGCAGCATGAAGTTGAAGACGTGGGGACATCTAATGATTACAGGAAGTGGCTGAGAAACCTAGAAGGCCCACCATCACCTCATTCCTTTTTGAAGAGGTCCTCATGCTTTCTTTGCACCTCATAGACTAACTGACCGAAGGATCATAGATGTGGGGATAGTGGCCCAGGAAGTGGCCCGGTTCAAAAGGAGTCTCCACATCTCATGGTAACTGACCATTCATATTTTTGCTTTTGGGGAATCTGGACCTCAGACCTGTCAAGGGCTCAAAGAAGACACCAAGCACCACAAAGGAAGAGGGTCCAACTCTGATGGAGGAGAGGCCACCAGGTGCTGACATCATGAGTCAAGGAGAGTAGAGATTTGGTGCCAACAGAAAGAAATGGGAACAGAGAAAGAGATCAGTGGGTCTCTTAGGTGCTCAGGGTTAGACTCAGGGTTTTATCTAGTGTAGGAGCAATGCATTTTAGCTGCCGAAGGACTGAGAAGATGGACCAGGTCACTCTGTGAGATGAGGGCAGTCTGATAATCCATTACAGTTACTGAATGTCCCTGAGTGATGTTCCAGTTCTTTCTGTAGCCCATCTGTGTGCCTTTGAGACTCCTCTTATTTTCCTGGATATTGTTAAAATAGACTCCACTAACTGAGGTGAACTCAGGCCATCTTGGCTCCTTGTAACCTGAAAGCACCTTCCCGGTAGGTGAGCATCATCCTTCCAACCATGACAACGAGTCTTGCTCACAGTGTCCACTGTGTACATCATGTGGCCTCAGGATGGGATGATTAAACCCACTGTTCTGTGTTTACTCAGAACAATTAGTCCCTTTCCAGATTTCTCAAGAGATGTTCTGATGAGAGGTAGATGACACATTCCTAAAATGGGAGTTGGCAATCACGCCATGGCACCTGCGGCCTGGGAACATCCACAATTTCATCTGTGAGGTATTTGTAGCCATGGTGATGAGCTGGAGGCACTTGTTCCTATGTCCATACTTAGCTGTTTATGTGCATCACAGTCCAGGGTTTATAGGTCATGGTCACTTAGGTAAACAGCATCAGTGGCCCGGGATAAATCTGCAGGACCTCTGATTCAGAGAATGTCTGTGGTGCTGGGCGCAATGATGAGTATGGGCTTTCCTTTTACTTTAACTGTTCATACACACAGGATCTGCCTAAGGAATGTCACGTGGCTTAATGTGAGATCTAGCTGCAAAAGCAGTTGACTGCACACGTCTGCTCTTGGTGGTGGTGGCTTCACAGTGGCACCTATTGCACAAGATTGACAGCTGCACATCCATTCTCCAGTCCCTAACCTGGCTCCTGCAGCTTTCGATTACCAATGTGTCAGTTACAGACAATGTTATGATTTAACTGGATGCACCATTTCCTGAGTGGGGGATGGGGGGAGAAGGAACAAGGAATTGCCCTTGAAGAGCAAAGATGCCGAATGCACATCTATACAAAAACATATTGTCAAAGAAAGATGGGGGAACACTTCCTCCATTTGGGGAAAATGTTGTCAACTGAATTGGCCCAATTTTGGGTGAAAGTCAATGGATACACAATTGGCAGTTTCTTGTAGCGTTTTTCAACACTTCTTCCACAAGTAAAATAAGAAATCCCAAAAGAATGAACTGGGGTTTGGGCTCCTCCGAGGCAGAAATGAGGGGGATGTTTGTTTATTTTCTCATTTTCAAAAATCCTGTTCTACTCTATAAATTGATTTTTATTCTATAAAAAAACACAAAAGGTGTGGGGGTTACGAATAGGAAAATTTGCTTATTGTTTGAGTCAGTGACAGGATTAATAAAAGTCTGATGAATAAATAAACAGAAATGAAGAAACTGCTACGCTTTTCTTATAGCCCATGTTGCAACCATTTCTCCTCCTCCCCCTTCCTTCTCACGGTCTTTAAAATATTCTCCTCGCCACCCCACCTTACTCGCCCTGCTTGGGGAAGAAAGTATCATTTCAACTTTAATGTTTTCATTTAATGTAAGAAGAAATTTTGGCAAGATGATAAAGCAAAGGAGAAAAGCAACAAGTGAACTCAAATCCAAGAATTCCTATCAGATTTTTTGGAAGTGGGCAAAACCAATGTCATACCATTTCACCCCCTGATTCTTTTCCAAACTGCTTCTCTGTTGATTTGCTCCTGCACCAAAGTCTACCTAGCTTCCAAGTCAGTTTCTCCATTTTTCCTAGAACCAACCAAATACTGAGTGTGTGCAAAAACATGGTAGCTTAAAAAAAAAAAAAAAAAAAAAAGCAAGATAATTATCAGAGGGAAGGAGGAGGAAGGAAAGAGAAGGAAAATAAAGAGAGAGGACACAAGGGAACTGGGCCAAATGAAGACAAAGCAACGCACTTAACCCACCTGGAGAGCGAATCGGACCAGCAAGGCGCTCTCAGCCAATCGCCTGGGTCTGCGGCGGGGAGGAGAGTCGGCATGGGTTCATTTGGCCGAGGAGTGTGTTTCATAAACCTTACGGTGCAGCTATGAAAGCTATCAGGATCTTCCCACGTTTCCTGTCATTCCGAGGAGATTGGCTGCTGGAGTGTTGGGTGGGGGGGAGAGGTGGGGAGCGGAGGTGGAGGGGGAAGAGGGTGGTTGGGTGGTTGAAGGGGGGAACTGGCTCGGTGGGAAGCGGAATTTATTTTAAGTGCATATACAAAATGAAACGAGGGGGTGGAAAAACCAGTGTATTCCTTTTAGGTCATGTGAGGGAGCCACTGGCAAAGATAATAATATAGGAGAGGAAAGAGAAAGAGAGAGGGAGTGAGAGAGGAAAAGACAGAGAAAGGGAGGGAGAGAGAGAAAGAGGAGAGAGAGAGACAGAGGCAAGAGGTTTTCTATTATTCGGAATACTGGTAAAGCACACTGAGGCAGCTGGAAGATTAAATTAAGTATTATATCTGCTGACCCTATTGCCATGGTTACCGGACAGCGGAAAATATTAATCAACCCAAGCCTTTTCAGATGAATGTGCTTGAAGAAATACAATAAATATAAATATATATGTATATCCTCCCTGCTCTGCTGTCTAAATGCAGAATGGCAGCTGTGTACCACCTGATAGTGGAGATAAACAAATAAAAAAAATGGCTTGGCCTCTCCCTGGGAGGTGGCTGACGTCACTCATGGGAGGAAGGTGCCGCAGTGAGCTGACCACTTGCTCCCTTTCTCTCTAACTGGTTTCTTCCCCTTACCCCCTTCAGCCGTGAACTATCCTGTCCAGCTCAAATGCAAAGTCAAGGGGCTTTTGGTCTTCCTCATTCTAAGGAAACCTGTTCATGAACTACCCACCAATCACTCTTATGCCAGGATTAAAGCTGATGCCTGGTGAAGTGGGAAAACATAATCACAAAATACATAGAAATAAAAGCAGAAGCCAAATAGGCCAGGATAAGAATTCTCCCAGCAGCAGACAATGTGAGATTCTCCTGCCTGCCTTGAGACAGATGGCACTATTCCGAGGATAGCAAAGTTGAGGCACTACAGAGCAGGACCAGGAGCTTGGGCATTAGTGGGCTCACTGGTGCAGAACCTTTCCTTCTGGGTGCAGGAGGACTGGCACTTTGTCCCTCTGTGAGAGGCACCCTGCTAGATGATACGTGGGGGTTCCAGAAACAACACAAAGACTCAGGAATGCCCGCGACAGCAGGCTGGGAATTAGGGAGGAAGGGGCTTTGAAATTCATTCAAACCTCACTATTTTATAAACCAAGAAAATAGAAACCCAGAGTGGAAGAAGAATTTGTTTAGGCTCTGGGGCTGTATTTGTTGTTGACTAGATCTTGCAGAGGGTCTCCTAAGCCTCGGGCCTAGTCTGATTTCAGATGCCAAGATTTTTTAAAAACAAGTTTATGTTTATGTATATATAAAATGCTACTGGTTCCAAACTCTAGAGGTGCCGCCTGGCCTGGACCTGGTACCTGAGATGCCTAAGCAATCTAGTGGATAAGCTCCTCCCCATTTTCCCACCTCACGACCCTCTACCTTCCTAACTCTCTTTCCCCCAAATAAACAGAACATTATGGGGAAAAGAGGTCTTGGTGTCCCGGTTTCCTTCCCTTGATGGGTCCTCAGATTCTTAGGTTAACACAGTCCCAAAGAAATGCTCTGAAGTTTAGCACAGACTTGCAAACACAATGCCCATGTGTCTTAGCCGGAACAATCCTAGGCTATGAGACCAAAGCAGGTCTCCGAGGCAGGCCTGGCTCAGACGCCCCCTTGCCAGGAGCCACAGGGGTTCAGATGGCTTTTCTCTTAGTTAAGCCTTCACCACATGTAGCCCTGACCGAGACGAATCAGGCTTCTCCTTCTGCTTAGGTGCAATTTTACACAGTAGGTGACATTAACTCAGTAGCTAAGTCCCCATGTGCAGCCTCGGCAACCACAGGGTCCCAGCAGATGACAGGAGACAGCAGGTTGTATGATCCTGTAAATTATTTCCCCATAGTAACGGCAGGATTACACACTTTAATATGCATACGGCCTGAGAGAGCCCTCTTCCTGGCTGAACCAAGGCGATAATGTGTATTTTGCGTCTAGAAATCCATTCTAAACTGTGCAGCGTGTAATAGACAGCATTACCTAAAGGGCTCCAACACGACCCTTCTCATCTGGCTCCTTCACGGACTTACAAGTACCAGGCCGCTTCCTTGGAGGAAGTCTCCCTTTGTCTCTAGGTTCTCTGGTTTTGTACTGACACTCTTGGGGACGTGTTCAGTACCTATTCCAATTTTAGTGAGCTTTTTCGTCCTACTTCCCACCTACCCCTATTTTTTATATTTCTTTAGATGGGCACAATCTGACTCAGGCAGGTGTTTTATTTTTTGGTAGGGGAGAAGAATGAAACTGTATCAGGAAAGAAGGACAAATTCAATAGAAAAATCAAGGTGGTTTGCATGAGCCACACTGGACTGTGCTTACTATAAACACACAGATCCTGAGTTTAAGCACCAGATGCCTTAACTTCAATACAAGATGCCTCTCACTCCATAGTGACTTCTGGAAGAACTGCTTCAAGCAGAACTGGACAGTACCAGAATCCAGTCCCAGAAGAGAAGATTTTGGATTCTGTGTCAGAAAAGGCATGAAATTCAGCTTTACCATTTTTCACTTGGGTGATGAGAGAAAATGTGAACCTGTCTTTTCCTCAGCCACCCCATCAATAAAATGAAATAATCATAACGAGCTTACAAAATTTTTGTGAGACTGAGTTGGATTAGTACCCAGACATAATAGATGTTCAGCAAAAGATAGGGCTGAGGCAGGAGGCGAGGACAATAGGGGGCTGCCCTTTGGAACATGCTTAAGGTTGGTAATTTGTTATTGACATAAAATGACTTCCCCTAAATGCCCATCCACCCTATTAGCAATCCAAACCCATCACAATCTGCCCAACACTCCAGGAACACTAATCAAGGCTCCCCCAAAATGGCGAGTGGCTTTCTCTACCTCTAGCATGTGGGGTTATTTTTCCTAGGCCTCCACTTTCTCTATGAAAGGGATGAGATGAGCCATACAGAAGCATGAAGGTTTAGGGTAAGTGCGTGCTTTGGAGTGAACATCTGTCTTTTAGGGGAAGAAGTCAGATTAGGGGCCATACATGATTCTGTAGATTATTTCCCCACAGCCATGACAAGATGATACACCTTAATATCACAGGCTCAACTTTGGACAACACTGAATCAGACCCAGTTTATTCTCCATCATCCAACAAGTCTTCAAAAGCAGCACACCAAGTCCAGAGAGAATCGTACACACTGGAAATACACAGACGCGATGAGCCGGTATTGTGCAGACATGAATGAAAACCGTGGCTCAGTGAGATGCAGACCATAAATGGCAAAAAAAAAAAAAAAAAAAATAGAAGCAGCGGGTCTGCCCTCCTTGTGTGACTTTGACAATTCTGCCCAAATTAGAACTAGGCTGAGGGCCTGTGACGTATTTTGAACAGATCTCCCTGTACCGAACCTACAAAGGCTTAAAGATTGACGCTCCAGGTAACTTTTAGACTCTTTGATGGACAGAGAAACTCACTGGCAATGGATCAAATCATCCCACTTTGGCTTCATGGAGAAAGGCGTGTGCCCACAGTTGACAATGGTTAGATATTTTCAAGGTCTTCCCTCCATTGGCCCGGCTCCTCGTGGGAACAAGTTGGCTGCAATGGGGGCTACGGAGCAGATATTTTCATATTTGGGCTTTGTCAATCCTGCTCCTTGTCTTTAAAACATCCTTCTTCCTCCCCTGCCTGGAGAACTTCTACATATCCAGTCAGCCTAGATCTTTCTGGTTTGGGGATGGCATGACCACGCTACCACCCAGCCGGTTCTCATCTCTTCTTTGCTGTGCTTTCTCCTCACCCTGGTCCAACCCCAGCTGCCATGACCAGCAGCACTAATCCACCAACCCATGCCTTCAGTGCTTCCTGGCCTGTGTGGAATGAATTCCCATTGACCAGTCCTGCACAGGTGCCTGGGACCATCCCTCACACTGCATTTCTTACCATCCCCACCTGGGACAGTTTTTCCTTTCTCCCTGTCTCAAACATGCCCGCCTGCTCCCTCCAGACCTCTGCATGAGTTGCTTCTGTCACCTTTTCTAAGCAGATGTCCCCGATCAACAGATCTCTAGTCACTATCTAGCCACTTGCTATTATATCACCCCATTTTAATTCCTCTTGTATCTGACGCTTTTCATATTTCTTGATGCATCTGGAAAGCAGAGTAAATGCATGTTCTTATCTGAACTCCTGTGCCCAAGTCAGGAATCTGATAGAAAAAGAATGGAACCTTGAAATGTGAATTAGAATAATTTGGATTGATGATCCTACAAATCTTGAACTTCTGGACTCCCCAGAACTCAAACTGGGATAGAACCTGCTTCAGTCCCTTGCTGGATAAGAATAGCCCTCCCTCACCTTGTCTCCCTGAAAACATCTTCCCTGAAGCAGGTTCCTGTGGAGTCATGCTGTGGTCCTCAGATTCATCCCCATGACCCCTCACTGACTGCAGCCTGAAGCCAGGGTTAGATCTCAGGAAACTCAAGAGGAGAAAAAATACATCTGCTTCAGGAAGACATAACCTACACACTGAAGGGACCAAAGGACATGGCCAATTTATGGTAAAATGTGAACCTTTCATGAGAAAAGGTCTAAAGGATGTTCAAAGAGGACTGTTGGAAAAGCAGACAGGCAAAGAACATAATGAAATAAGAAGACTCTCTTATGAGTCTGGGATTAATGATCAGGCAGAGATATCTGAAGCCAGTCTTAGTACTTGACTAGAATGGTTCCTAAAAGCTTAGGGGTGCTGAGGGTTATGGGGTAGAGAAGGAGAGCTGCTTTGGCATTATATTCAGGAATGGGCCAGAAGGGTCAGGAGATGGGAATGTTAGAATAGATATAGTGTCTAAGACTGTAGAACCCATCACCTGACCAAGTGGCCTGAGAGGGTCCAGAGGACTCCGGCTTCACAAAGTCCTAAGGGAACCCAGCAGTGAGGTAGCACTAAAATCTCCCTGGTGCCTGTCCTCTGTAGGTCAGAGTTGACAAAAGGAAATGCCACCATGAAACAGGGTTCCCGAGTTTCACTGCAGGTAATAGGATTCTTAAATAATATAGGTCAGACAATGGTACTTAATCATTGCAGGCAGGATGGTTAGAATTAGCACGATGAGTAGCAAGGCTGACATGGTAACCAGAGATCTGTGAACATGGCTAAAAATCACTTTCTGACGGGTGAGACAGATGGACAGCTCTTTGCCAAGTAAATCACTAGTGTGAAACTGGGTTTTAGCAGTGATCTCAATCTGATCAAAGCACTCTAAGTGACTATGTGACTGGAGATGCCCTAAGTGAGCTGAGTATCAGATCCATTGGGTCATAAGGTCAGATAGGTAGATCAACATCACATCCTACAAGGAGAACTGTGGGATACTCAGGGTCAGTTCTGAGAAGGTCCAGAGTTACACCAACAGTTGACCCAGATCCTCAAATGACCAGCTGATGAAGGAGACATGAACTTGGGACTGGTTCATGGATGTATTAGCACAGGTTGGTGTGAATATAAATCATCTAACAGCTTCCCTCAAGGGTGGCTCACAGGACAGTGGTGTTGGTTAATTATCCTGTAATGAAGAGCTTTCAGTTATCCACAAGATCATCAATTTGAGATGAGGACAAAATGGCCTGAGATAAGAACATACAAAGACTGAGCAATGACAAATTCCTGGCTAGTCAGAAGCCTTGAAGGAGCAAGATTAGAAGACTGGATACAAGGAGGTGGAGGGAAGAGACACAGAGCAGGCACTGGAGAAGCAGGATGATGGAGCCTGTGGATGTTGGCCATTCTGCTCCTCAGCTATGCCAAATGATTAAAATACTGCCACAGAGACAGGAAGGGTTGACAATGGAAGGGCAGGTGGCACACAGAAGCCATACTATAGCCATAATGAATGAGAGGCAGGTGAATACAGCTGCTATTACTACTACTAACAGGGACTTCCATGTATTGATGTGCCAAACACTATGCTAAGTGATACCTATTCCTGTTTTTCAGATTTATGTCTTATAACTGCTCTATGGTTTAGGTTCTGTATGGTTTAGGGATTAGGTATCCCCCATGTGTGAGGCAATGCAACAAAGTTTAGAGGGTAAATGTTTGGGTTATGAGAATCTTAATGTAATCAATATAATAATCCTTGATAGGATTAACAGTTGTTTAATTGCAGGCAGGTAGGGTGTGGCTGAAAGAGGTGGGTCCCTGGGACCTTGCCTTTGGGGTATTTATTTTGACCTGGGTTGAGCAGAGCTCTCTTCCTCTCTGCTTCCTGATGTGATGTCCTGAGCCACTTTCCTCCACCACACCCTTTGGTTATGATGTCCCGACTTACCTCAAGCCCCAAGGAATGAAGCCAGCTGTCTATGGACTGAGACCTCTGAATCTATGAACCACAAAATAAACTTTTCCTCCTCTGAAATAGGTCTTTTGGCCACAGCAGCAAAAATGCTGACTAAGATACCTATTATTAATTACCACTTTATGTATGAGAAGGTGGAATATTCTGGAATAATAGTATTATTCTATACTTCCAATACTGGTATGAACAACCATTGGATAAGAACAAACTTTGCATCTACCATCTTATGCAACCATCAATTACTCTCTGAGAAAGATATCATCACCCCTATTATCTAGGACTGAAGCTCAAAGAAACTGACCACCTGCTTCAGTCTCTAAGGTCTATCTCCTGCCAAGGCACTCTGTATCTCTCCTTGTCCCTGCCCAGAAGTCTGAGGTGGAAGGCTGGTGACGGGTGGGCCACTGAACAAGCTAAAAGGGACTAACTGTCAAGGCACCTGATGTGTCCCAGCCGTCCTTCCCTCCTCCTTCCTTCTCCCTTTCCCCTCATATGTGATGAGAGACAAAATATGATTGCAGTTGAGTTGGCCTTAGTCATTTTACAATCTTGATATTTCAATGTATTTTTTTCCCCTTAAAACAAAGGGACTCACATGTTCAGAAGTAAATAAATGAAAGTAAAGTGCATTCTAACTCATATATACAAGGCATACGTCCAAAATACTTTTCAGACACCCTTCCGTGCTCCTCCCCAGAGTGCTCCAAATCTCAATGAGACTAGAAAATATGCTTTCTGAAGGCCCCTTTTCCACGCCTTTATCTACATGACTTTCATTGACCTAAATTGGATTTGTGCGTGTGGAAGGACAGCACAGTCGAAGCTCACGAGTCTTGTCATCTTTTTGTTCAGCTTCCCAGGCTGCCAATTATCAGTTCTGTGCACTCAGGGACGTGCAGGACGTACCACATTAAACTGGAGCA
The DNA here is from genome assembly GCF_047511675.1 of Marmota flaviventris. Taxonomy (NCBI): domain Eukaryota; kingdom Metazoa; phylum Chordata; class Mammalia; order Rodentia; family Sciuridae; genus Marmota; species Marmota flaviventris. The sequence continues at coordinate 49,021,363 of NC_092515.1, read as the reverse complement.
GAACATCCCAGCTAATGATAACCAAGTCAAATATGTAAAAGGATTCCTGAACAAAAAAGATGGAGTGGAGGTCTGAAGACAAGACAGGGTTTAAACTAGGAAGGATGAGAGGAGAGGAGAGAGTAAAGACAAATACAAGAATCTACCAATTCTGTTTCTTTGGAAGAAAATTATGAAGAATAGGCTGGAATATATTCCTTTGAAATGACCTATGGCTAGGGGGAATCTGGGACTATTTCAAATCTGTCATAGGGGAATCTGGGACTCTATTTGGGAGATGTTTCTTTGAGCTATATCTATGTCTAACTATTTTGATCATCTGACCAGCTGTTTAAACAGAATGATTGTGTGGCTGGACTGATGGGCTACACCCGTCAAACAAGCCCATCTGGAGGATGACGTCAAGTCAGTCATAATAATAGTACATTTTCTGAGCAAAGGCAAACACATTGCTTCCATTGGTCATTTGCCATTCATGGAATATAACATGGGACAAATAATCCCCAGGAAATAAATAAGTATTCAAAAGACATAAACGGGTGCATTGGCACCTCTCCGAATTGCAGACTCTTCACCATCACCACTGGACACTGATCAGTTTTGCTGTGACCAGTACCACTTCAGTTTGAGGAGTTCTACAGCTCACCCCAAATCCCAACACCGAGTATGCTCACTGCTATAAAAGAGAATAGCCTCAAATTTCTCCATGTACCAGGACTATACAGAGGAAGTTAGAGCAGCAAGTCCTCTTTTATAATCAGGGCTTAAATCCTACCACGACTGATGTCCACAGATCTGTACAGTTAGAAAATACTATAGCCTGTGTGTCTGTGTGTGCACTTCTACATTAACTCCACAAAAGAGATACGCATACACACAGGCAAAAATAGATTCAAGTACCAATGTTCATCATCTCTACCCTGAACGTAAAGTGGACTGAAGGTTCCATGTTGTGGAATGGGGCTGTCATGCAGCTGCAATTGGAAGGTGATTTCAAATTTTCAAACACCGCCTACCTGCAGGTAAGGCTCAGACATACCTCTTGCTCAGCCCTCACTCTAGAATGACAGTTCAGAGGCCTTTTAATTTGAAACTTGAAACTTGGAGCCAATACATCTAAAGCCAAAATCATCACTTTATCCCCAAATCAATTTCCCCTTCCCTTATTCCCCATTGGCTTTCATAACATAAACTCACCGGGCAGGGGATTTTGTCTGACGTGCCCATAGTGCATTCCCACACCTAGAGTAGTGTCTGACACACAGTAGGCACTCAGTGCACGTGTGCCGAATGACTTGGCTGGATGATAGATGGACAGACACTGATGTCGCCACTCTTGCCGCTATGGTACTCACCTCTGATACTTTCCAATTACACACCCATCCCTGCCATTTCTTTCTTCAAAAGGTTTTTTGTTTGTTTGTTTTTGTTTTTGTTTGCATTTGTTTACCTCTCTGGATTGATGGGGGATGAAGAAAGTTTAAACATGTGAAAAAGCTTGGCAAGCTGTACAGCACCGTAAGCATTTAGGGTGATTATTTCAACTTTGTCACAGCACCCTGGGTGAAGTCTTCATCGTCCCACTGCAGGTCCAGCAGGCTGTGCTGCTTTCTTTCATTCTCCCTTCACCTCATTTCCAATTCCCATTCAAGTACCACCTGCGAAAGCCCAGCAGTGATGACGCCTTCCCACCATTCAGCACCTTTGATGAGAACCTCACTGTGGCCTACAAGACCCCGAGCAACTGAGACCATCCATGTTTGGGGATCGGCTTGTATTTCCAGCTCTATCTCCTACTCTTCTTCTTTGCCTTGGAAATATTTCCCATCTCATGCTCCTTCAGCAGGCAGCGGCATTTCTGCTTTCACAATGTCTGTCTTTTTCCATATTCATCAGTAAAATTCATGGATGAGTAAGTGAACAGATGGATGTCCCTTCCCATCGACATCTGCAAATCCCACTCACATCTCAAATGCCCTGTCTAAACCTACAGCCTTCTTCCCTTGCTACCTCAGTGGTCTCAGTCCCTGAAGCAAGCAATCTGAGGGGGTGTGGCTCATCTGGGGAGAGCAGAGAGCCGCAACAGAGTGGAATGACTGTAGAGGAACTGTAGGTAAAATATTGGAAATGGTATAAAATATACACATTAGAGCTAGCTTGACTGTGAGGGGAGGGAGCTTGGGTATTTATACACCAACTCCTAAAGTTATGGATTGGGGGCCAATAGGGAGGAGGGGAGAATGTGAATTCCCAATCACTTTCATCTGCCTCAACCCCAGAAGAAGTCCTTAGATACAGAGATGTAGGTCCTGAATAATTCAAGTCCTAATAATTCAAGTCCACTGTTCAATAGAAAGAGACAATGAGCCCCCCATGTGACCTGCACATTTCATTGTAAGTTTTCTAGTAACTACACTCAAACATGTGAAAAGAAAGACATGAAATTAACATCTATGACATAACTTATTTTCATTTATTATTGTGCTTTAATATGCTAATATTTTACCCCAAATATTATCATTTCAACATGTAATGAACATAAACAACCTTTGAGATATTTCACCTTATTTTGGTACCGAGTTCTTAGTTTTTGAAATCTGGAATGCATTTTAGAGAGAGAGCACATCTCTGTTAGGACTAGCCACAATTCCGGCACTTGTGAGCCACACATGGCTAGAGGTTACCATCTTGGACGGCATAGGTCTAAATAAGTCACTGTGTCTAGTCACTGAGATCATCTCTTCTTAAATAGACTATTTACAGTACTGATCTAAGATTCAGCATTCAATGTTTAGAAATGCTATTTACTTTTTCATGTGGTTAGGTCTTATTTCCCTGAATAAAGAAGCATCTGCTAGGATTTACTTTTACGTTCTACCCATTAGTTCCTTTTTTATTGCCTTGTTTAATTAGCTTTTGCCAAATGATTGATTCTGTGAAGCTACCTTATCCACAAGCCCCTAACCCTCCAGAAGGTGCATTTGTAAGTCAAGAGCCATGAGGAGATATGTCAGTAGAACCTTGGCAGGTAGAAGGGGACAGTAGCTCCTGGGTTGGCAGCTGGGTGACCCAGCCAAAGATAGACATATTTAACCACAAGAAAGAAGAACTTTAAAGACCTCCAAAGAGGGATATGCAGCAGAATCCTCTAATAACAAATTTGAGTTTTTCTTAGATTTTCCTGAAAGAAAACAAATTTTCATCTATACAACCTAAATTATCTGTAAGATTTTTCTTTCCCCCCTTATTCTACCCTGATGCCTGACTTCATTTTCGAATCCAAAAAGGTCTTTGAAAAGCATCAGATGGGTACTTGGTGACCAGTGTGGCATTAAAAGGTTAACATACCTTCCCAGCTAAGCAGAACAGTGGTCATTGTGCCACAGAACAAGAAGTGCTGGGAGATTCGTGGCATGTAAGAGGCCAAATGGAGAAGGCAAGGGCAGTTTGCAAGGTCCAGGAACATCTCCAAGGCACTAAGTGATAGGCACTGTCTGCTAATGGAAAATGTGAATTTCCCAAGTCTCACTGAAGTAAGCAGACAGGTGTTGACATTTCCAATCCTACCAACTTCTCAGGGGGAAAGGGGTGATCTGCTAAATTTCAGGGGATTCAAATTGACCCATCCTTCTGGTCTTCAAGCCTAAAACTTTTTCTGCTACTTCTAATTAAATTAGAAGACAGAAAATTTCCATTGGGAGAAAAAAAATCTATTTTCTATATTATTGATATAAATCCATTTCTTTTCTTCTTCATTTACGTAAGATTAAATGGTCAGTATTTTATTTCTGTTTTTAAGGCTTTCTATGTCCTTTTATCCACATTTCTCTAAAATCTTTTTTTAAATTATTTGTCTCGCTTTTTAAAAAAATTTATTTATCTATCTATCTATCTATTTATTTTTAGAATTCCTTCCACATTAACTTTTTTTTTTCCCACTCCTATCTACCTTGGACCTATTGTTTATTTTCATTCATGAATTGTACTACTTTTAACATGTACCGTTGAACTTGGACCTCAGTTGGAATTTCTTTTTCATTTTTTACTTCCAGAATCAGACCACCATTCTCTGCTCCTCATTCTTCCTGGTTACATGCCATATGTCTGGTCTTTCCCTTACCACTTCACCAGAGCATCTCTTCCCAGGGACTTCAATGGTTGAAGGTTCCAGAAGGCAGCCCCAACACTTCTCTGTTTCTAGTGCTACCGCCAGCATGGGCTAAAGTGGAATTACCATCACACCCTGGTCTATTTCTTTTATTAGGGGTAGTTGCTAGTAAGACATGATTTGAGTAACAATTTGTACTTGGATGCTTAGGTTAAATGCTTTATAACCTACTAGGAATTAGACTGTTTTGTTTGTGAAACAACAATTTCTAGGGAATGAAGTAGGTTTATTAGCAGTGTGATTGGACGGAAAAACAATCTGACACTTCTTTTAGAAATTAAATTATGCTATTTTAGGTACAAAGCAAGTCACATAATTAAAGATAAAAGAATATATAGAAACTGCTGCCATTGGGGTTGGTTTATATGGACTCATTGCAAACTTGATTTGATTTCATGCCAAGTACTTTTTTTTTTTTTTAAACAAACTCAAGTTTGGGATGGAAAAGTTAGGTTTTCTTTCAGATAATAAGCTCATTTTAAAAGTGTTACTTCAAATCTCACTTTTAAAAACATTTAATGGAATTCTCTGTTGCCTTTCTACATCAAATGTCATTTTAAAGATCTAATGACAGAGTCTTGTGTCTCTTTACAATTATTATATTTTATGACTATGTCTAATCCCCAAAGTTCCATTTTCCAAAACTTCCCATAAGTTGTACCAAATTCTATAAATTTCAATTGGAATTAGATAATCCTGTGTGTTCATCTAGGAGGAGGAATAAAACTGTAAAGGCATAGCCTATGAAACCTGCCTTAAGTTTTCCTAATGCATCTATTTAGTAAAGAATTAAGCATCAGCTCTCACTAAACTGGGAAAGAGATTTTTGAAAAATTATAAAATTATAAAATCATTGTCTTGGCAAATTTCCGCTCATGTATGTTGATCTGCATCTTTCAGTGGTTTTAGAAGAACAGGTGAGTTGCCTTTCAAAATCTCCACCTGGCTCCTTCACTGCTCAGCCCCTTCTGCTCTGCAAGAGTCTACTGTCGCCATTCATTATTTCTACAAACATCTGGTGTCTAGCAAGTGTACGTAGTAGATGTGAAATAAATGTTTATTGAATGAATAAACCAAATCATCTATGGGATTAAATGCAAATTTAGACAAAATCAATTTAATTTAACAAATATTTATTTAGCACCTACTATTTACACTGAAAAAAAAAAAGGATGATTATGAAGACATAGATTCTGCCTTTGAAGAGTGAAGAGTCCATAAAATAATACAGGGAAAAGAAGGACAGAGACCTGCCTATATCAGAATGATAATGATAATCTGTTGGCACAAACAAATACCCCAGAAGAGGAGGGAGATTAAAAAAAAATTCTCAATCAAGGTTAGAGGGACCAAGGAAACTATCATAACATACAACATATAAATGACTCTTTGGATTCATAAGAACTCTAGAATAGTGGATATAACACTTCAGGAATCATAGACCCCAAAACAAAATCAAAACAAATAAATAAAAACTTCTGAATAGCCTGCTTTTCAAGGGGAATTCCTCCCTTGCATCATTGAGCTTAAACTGGGTCTGGTTGTTGGTTGGTTGGTTGGTTACCACTATAGAGTAGTTTACAATACAGATGCTGAAGTGGTCCTGCTATTACCTGGTTGAGGAATTACATCAATGGAATTCAAATTCTCACCTCTACCTTAAGGGGTGATTTTAAGGAGTTTAGAATGGAGAGGAGCACACGGGGAAGCTTGTGGAATGTGAACTGCCATTAATAAGTAATAATCCCAGTTAAGAATCATTTATTCTATTAAGTCACTGTTGACCAGCTCTGAATCCATCAGAACAGTGCTGGTAATTCCTTACACAAGCATGTCAATCCTATGGATAGAAAGGTGGGCAGGGATGTAGGGCTGTGATATCTCTGTCTCACTCTGAATCCCCTACTTTATCTGCCTCCAAATTCCAGCATCACTCTCTTATCCCCCTAATGGCTCTCATGGAAACCACTGTGAGAAAATATGGTAAAAGAAGAGAAAGGTGGAAATCTGGGAAAACTCCAAGAATAGCTTTCCCTGGGAGTTGGTACCCTGCTCAAACCATGGTAGATGCTTATACTGACCAAAGCTTTTCACTTCTGCTTATTATATAAGCCTAAAATTCCACCCGTGAAAGTAGTGGTTTCCCAGCCCCAGATTCTTAGAATCTCAGGTCTCCAAAGACAGTATTTTCCCATAATGATAAAGATTTCCCAAGCCTTGATCAAAGCACCAAGTTCCTTTCCCTTTGGGAAAAAAAAAGCAAGTTTGCATGAAAGTCTTGGTTAACTAATGAGTCACAGTTAAATATGCCCTTACTTAATGGCTATAGGAAGAAGAATTCATTATTATTCAATCAATGAAGTTTGGCATCAGATCAGGATGTCTATCATTTTTTAGCACAACAAATAATATTTTTTAAAAAAATACTGTGAAAAAAACTGGGAACTAATAAATTAGAAATTCATTGGATTTAAGAAGTCTTTAGAAAATCACAAACAGCCAGAAAAGCTGATACACCATAAAACAGGCATAATGTAGGCTCCTTCAAAGCATCATTGCAAAAATTAAGTAGGTCCTAGACTTCTTGTTCAACAAATGCTTGTTCCCCTGGAGTCTGACGTCAGCAATTAGAGTAGATCTGATCTCACCAGGTTTCTCCTTGTCTCACTTGATATCAGGTCTGCGGAGGGTATGGGAAGCATTCCTACACATGCTGTGTATCCCACTCCCCAGGGGCTAGCCCAGGGGTGAGTACAGACTTAGGATTCAAGATTATAACCAATAACTTGGTGCAGAGGATGGGGAGGTTAACTGGGAGAGAGGAGCAGTGGACCAAGCAGCCTGGCCAAGTTGGTCCCCAAGGAGATGCTGGATCCCACTTGGGTAAGGGTTGTTGAAGCTCACCTTTGCTCACTATAATATTGTGTCCTAGGTCCATTCTATGCCCAGGAAGGGAGTTCACTGTCCTTTTATTTTTGCTTCTTCAGACAATGAGGATATACTTCATGACCTCTTAGGTAGTATTTTGGGACTTCTGATTTGGAATTAGGCTTTTCTTTTTTCTTTTTTTTGTACCAGAGATTGAACCTGGGATACTTAACCACTGGGCACATCCCCAACCCTTTTTTAAAAATTTTGAGACAAGGTCTCACTAAGTTGCTTAGGGACTTGCTAAGTTGCTGAACTTTGAACTTGCAATCTTCCTGCCTCAGCCTCCAGAACTGCTGGGATTATAGGTGTGCACTACCATGCCTAGCAGAAATTGGATTTTTAAAGGTTAAGTCAAATAAGCACATGCAAGCTCCTTAGAGAAGAACTCTTGGAACACAGTGCCTGTGAGTACAGTGAGATCTCACAGCGCTGACTCAGGGCCTAACACAGGGACAATGTGGTTCTGAACAAGTGATCAGATGTGCCCTCGCAGGACATGCACACTCTGCACACGACACGGCACATTAGAAGCAGCTGGAGCAGGCTTTCTGTGATGCGGTGGCCCATCCCACGGGCAGAGTTCACCAACATTCACGTGAACGTGCTCCATACCACATAGTGTTTTCCTCACTTGCCCACAAGGCAGAGTTAGCCTGCTGCTTGGCCCATTTCACAGTGACTTACAAGGTACTGGGGTCAGGGCAAGAAAGTCTGATTCTTTTTTTCAAGTGTACATTCTGAAGGATGGGAAGACAAACAAACAAATAAATAAATAAAATAAAATAAAAAGGAGATCAATGAAGTGTCTTTCACTTCTTCCAGAAGTTTCCCTTCCTTGATTTTGCCCTAACTCACACGCATCTCATAAAGAACTCATTTCTGACTTAAAGAAACTCTATCCTTTACTAAAACAAACAAAGGAACTCAGATGTGTCTATTCAGCCCTCCATCGTTGAAAATAGACAAGTGGGGATGGATTTGAAGCCAACTCAGTGACCATGCTAAAGTGGATGATGGATTGATTCTGAGAACTTCTGGAAAAAGCAGAAGAAACTTTCAAAATCTCCATCATTTCTGTTTGCAAATTCTTCAGGTAAATAGTAGCCTTATCACTGGAACCATATATTAGAAAAATGACACCCTGGCAGGTCTGCTTGTGCCAGGAGCCAGGGTAAGTAGTTGGCGTGAATATCTGTATGAAGGAAGGTCAGGAGGCCAAGGGATTTGAACAGAGGGACTCCTCATCTGTCAGCTAATTCCTTCCATCAGCCAATTCAAGCCGTCTTCATAGGTACCTCCCATGCGCAAGGACCAGGCAATCCTGACCATTTTTTTTTTAAATACATAAACACATTCTTTTCCTATTACTTGGCTTTTTCTCTCAGAAAGTGACAGGCAGTCCTCTAGAATTACAGAGATGTCATGCCAGGAAGAACCATGGAGATTAGCAAGTCCAACCCCTTCATTTTAAATTTATAGACTCTGATGTTCCCCGAGAATGGCGACTCTTGCAAAGTGGATGCGTGAGGGAGGGTGGCATGAGGACTGGAAGCGAGACCTTAGACTTCCAGTTTTGTGGCCTTTCCATGACAACATATGCATGAAAGCAAGGGCAGAGGGCAGAGTCACCTTCCTGTAACTCCTTTCATCCCAGTTCTCAAACAGCAGAAGAACCAGCTCAATGTTTATGTTCTGATGGCTGAATGAATGTATGGAGCCCATCACTTGACACTGCGTGAAGGAAGGAAGCCCTCCACATTCTTCCCTGAGCAATATGCTGGCTGTCCCCCTGGATGTGGTAAAGAATTCAAAGGTGAAACGATGCAGCCCTGGCCTTCCATGGGCTTGGCCTCCAGGCATCTTGATGTGAACCTCAGTAGGATCAGCATGTATGTGGTCAGCTTGTATTAGGGTCACCTACCGCCACTGGCACTTGTGTTATCAGGGGTATCCGTTTTGCAAGTTTGCATACAAATTTTTCCCCAGGTGGACTGAGGTCAGAATCAATATTTATGCTTTTTCATGGAGGGCAAGGTCTTGGGCAATTAGACAAAAGCTCTTATTGCCTGTTCCCTTCTACTAACCATCCTGCACAATTTGGTCACATAAGAAGGGCAGTTCCCAAGTTCAAGGGCAAACTGAAGCACTCACAGAAGCACTCACACTATACAGACCCCCGGAGAAAGAATTTTCCCTGTGTATGGAAAGCATCATTCAGTAGGACAAATAGGTGCATGTGCCACGCAGCCAGCCAGTAAAATGAAGGAATCATAAACCCCCTGAGTTTTACCAACACTTGCCTGATCCTGGTGAGTCCTACTGGGGACTGCTCCTCTTTGAAATTTTAGCATGCACTTTGAGTAATCACCACTGAATGTCCAAATGCTAGAGAAAGCCCAGGACAAATCAAAGCCATATCATTATATGTATAAAACTTGGTATGCAAAACCCAGTCACTGTAGATTGTAAGGGGATGTACAAATGTTCACTATTTATTAGCTGGATGTTATCTAATGGATTGAATCTTCCTCTGAATTCTTTCGCAAACCCATCGTAACATGGTAAAACAATGAAAAAGACTCTTGCGGGAAAAGACCACTTAAAATTCACTTACTTAGTTTCAAGATAAGCAAACAGAAGAGAAGGAGGGTATGCGAACTTGAAGAAGACACACGGTGCTTAATTTCAGGTGCAGATAACATTTGTTTTGGTATGAGGGGACAATTTTAGCTGCACACTAGTGAACCCCAAGACACCACTAGGTCTAAATATACTACCATAAAAGGTAAAAAGTGAGAAAGTTCCCCACCCTTGCCTATTCCCCTCAGGACCAGTAGCCAATATCTCCCTGACCTCCTAGAGAGACCCAGAAAGGGTTCGGGCATAATCACTTGTACACAATGCACCCTTTGCAGCCTTTTAATATTTCCAGTAATTTTTCTCTTATGAGTTTTGAGCTGACATAATTCTCAAGACACTTCCCTTTTAAGCCTGACATCAGCAGAGGCGAAAACAGTGTGCTTGGAGACAAAGCCGGGGAGCGCCAGACACGCGATTTACCCTGAGCTTCTGGCTCTTGGTGGCCTTAATGACAAAGCTTTTAACTTTGTACAATCCCTGTCTCTCAAACAAAGACATGATTAAAAGAAGGCGGGGGGAGGGGGAAATAGCATAAAGATGGAGACATACAGGAGGCCAGCTCAGTCCCTGTCCGGCACACAATCCACTCTGAGCCAGGAAAATGATTGTCGTGCAATGGCTAGCCTGGCCAGCCCAGGGCAGCTGTGAGATATAAATTGTCAGCAATGACCATAAGCACTCAGAGAAACAATTTAATTCCTCACTTCCGCCATCATGGGCTGATATATTCTTTCAAGGTCATTACCCAAGGCTAGAAGGGTCGCTTGATTAACGAGTGACAGGCCCAATGAGGGCCAGTGTGCTCGAGCAAGGCCTTATATTAATTAGACAGAAGCTCGGGAAAATAAATGTTACAGAGAAAGGAGGGGCCCAGTCTTGGGCATGAGCTGTGACCTCACCACCCCCACCCTGTTCACCCCACAAAAGATAACACCCTGACCTTGATCCTTAATGTTATCCTTTAGCTTTGTTTTAAAACCTATAAAATACAAAACATAAACCATGCTTCGTTTCATATTCAAAATGACCCAGGCCCTGGCCTCTACTTTCAACACTGCCTTTGTCTCACCCTTTCTCACTTAGTTATTCTAATTTATTGGTAATTCTGAGCAGGATGAGGAGAGCTGCTTGCTATGAACTTCACATCTCAGAAGCAGCTTAAACCACGTTGATCTGAGCCAAGGGAAGTGGGAGAATGATGACACTTCAGTGTTTTAAGCCCAGTGGCTAATAATCTAGCAATTGCTCTTTAATAAAATGTCATTATCTTGCTTAAGGAGTTAAGAAGATTTGGCACTAACAGTGGACTTTCAGGGCAAATGACCATTCGAAGCAAAAGGGGCTTAGAAAATATCCTTCACTCCTTGTCCAATATATTGTATCTCTTTGATTATTATCTATCCTGCCATCCTTCTTTAAAAGACACAAAGGAATACAATCTTAGAGGATTTTAGGGAATTCGAAGCATTCATTTTCCCCGGCGAAAGACAACTAGATACAGAATTGGGTTTCACTCACTCCATCAAGAAAGAGTTTCATTCTTCCACCCACACAGTATTTTGATCTTTGATCCTTCTGGGAAAGCAATCCCACCATCCAACATAAGGTGCTCACAATGGTTGCAAAGTAAAGCCATGCACTTGAAGTTTCTGGAAATCTATCACTATCTATTAAAGAGAGCTGAGGTAGTTAGTGCAGGCAGGAGGTTTGGGTGGTGGCATTCAGGGGGTACAAGGTTGTTGGTTGAGCCTCCCAATAAGAAGCCACATTTACCTTGACTTTCTGTTAACATGGAAAAAGGAAACCTCCCTTGTGATCCACCTTGCTTCTATGATCTCTTATCTAGCACCATCTTCTGATCTAACACAGTACATACAGATAAGCAAAAAGCAGCTCACAGATGGTCCTTCTGTGAGCCTTGGGGACCCACCATGGCTGACAGTCTGAGATAACCCATAATTGATGCCTGGGACACTGGTCTTTATGTTATCCATTCCTGTGGTGTGGGTGGGACAGTAGTCATTTCTACCCAATAGAATACAACAAACATGATGGGAGGTCCCTTCTGATGTTAGGTTACAAAAAGACTGCAGCCTCTTTCTTGCTCTCTTTCACTCTCTTAAAGCTCTTGCAATGGGAGGAAGCAGGCTGTCTTGAGTGAGTTGTGCTCTGCAGAGGCCCACAAGGCTAGAAACTGAAGGCTTCAGCTATGGCCAAGCTAGTGAGGACCCTTGATTTAATACCAGCTATATGAGAAAGTCTGCAAATAGATCCTGCCCACTCAAGCCTTGGAGTGACAGCAGCCTCAGCAGACCCCTTGATTGCAGCCTCATGAGAGGCTTAAATGAGAATCATCTAGTTAAACTATACCCAAATTTGTAACCCAGGAAAACTGAGAAAAGTTATTATTATAACCGGTAAATACTGGGTTAACTTGTTATGGATAAATAGATAACTAATAAACCCACTAAATTCACTGATACTGTATGATGGTGTGCAGAACAATTCAATTGCTCGATGTTTCTGACAGTTAGAGTAGGTTTGGAATATTGGAAATATGTGGAAGAATTTGTTTCTGTTAATGAGAAGGGAATTTCTATGCATTATCAGCCATATTATGGGTATTCAATGTACACTACCTTATCAGATTTATCAGCTTTATGAAAGATATAGTATCATAATGCATGATTATTACACCATATTTTACACCTCTGAGTTATCTGTCCCTGACAGATATCAATAGAAGTACTAGCCAACAAATTTGCAAAGATAACTTATGCACATATTCATTCATCCATTTCTCTAACCATCCATCCATCCTTCTATCTACTCTTTCAACAAATATTTATTGAGCATGCAACAGCATTGTAAGAGATATAAAAATGTATTCAATACGGTTTATGTCTTCAAGAAATTTATAATCCCAGTAGAGAAGATAATATGTGGACGCTAATTATTGGCACCTAGAATAGAAAGTGATCAGTATCTTGAGAGAAGAAAAGTGTAGTGGGAAGTCAAGTAAGGGAGAATTTTGCTTTGCTTTGGAGTATCTTGAAGAAAGATTGACATATCCACTAACCCTAAGGAACGCACCATGAGCTCTTGTCCCTGAAGTAGTGATGACGTGTTTTGTTCAGTCTGGCTTCAACCAATACCACACATTTGAAGCACGGTATCAGAACAGAGTTATGGTCTATAGACAGAAAGCCAGGAAACTGGCACCATGGGAATCACACCCAGGACCTCAGCTTCATTACACCAGCTACATTATAATGATACATTACTGAGCATCAACCTCCTGGATACAGGACAGGCAGCTGGCCATCCAACCTTCTGAATTGAAAACAGCATGTAATGAATCCCTGGTTCCGTAATGTGTTTAACAATTAATAAGCTAGGGTTTCCTTGAGGACAGCAAAGAATAAAATATGAGTATGTTGAGAGTTGAGGTCACCCAGCATAAATGCATGATATGAAAACAATGCTCATTATGAGGAGGGTAAAGCAGCTTTTCTTCCACTTTGAAAACAGAGTAAAATATATCCAGGGTCTTAATTATCTAGACACTGGTCAGTCCTATATTTCATTCTGCTGGTTAGACCCCTTGTATGTGGCTGATAATTTTTACCACTGGACAGTGTGGCTGCTAAGGGGAAAGCTGCCCTGGTTCAAGGATGTGTTATTAATTTCAGGTAAGTTCATTTTTTAAAAAAGCTTATACAGAAAAGGAGAAGAAATCAAGGAGGTCGGTGCCAAGGAATAGGATTAATAATAAAAAAAAAAATACCCTGGCTGTTCTAGAGAAGCAAATTCAGCAGGTTTCACTCACGTGACGTGTTTGAACAGCCTCCCATAGTGAGAAACAGCATGGAGCCCACCCAGGCAGGGTGGGCAGCTGGCAGCTCTATAGCAGAGGTGCCACTCAGAGATAGCCAAGACCTGAATGGCTCTAGCCTTCTCAGAGCCTCCTGAGGTCAGCAGGCAGGTGTGACGTAACTGCTGTCTGGCCAGTGCTCACTGTTCAGGTGACAAATAAGGAAACAACCATCAGAATCTGCAGTAAAACCCCAGAAAGAGGCCTAGGATCCCTGAGGAAGTCAGTGGCACTGCAACTGATGCCTTCGCCTAGATCATAATTCAATGGAAAATGATTTTCACACACTCAAACTCTGATTTCAAGTGTTGGAAATAATTTTGTCATTTGTAATTGTGGCTCACAGATACCAATTCATGCACCTGCTTCTCAGTGGCTTAATTAGGTGATCTTAGGCTGTGCATGATGGGAGGCTACTGGGCAGCAGAAACTTCTTAAATAGAATTCTCCTCGGATCTAAACTTCATGCCTACGAGGGAAACTTTTGTAGATGAGTGGGTGGGACAACTCCATCATAATTGGCAGTTGAAAGGTATCAACAGTGTCCCCGGTTCATTATTCCCCCTAAGCCGTTCAGATGTGACCAGAACTCCCAGAGATGTCTTTCCAAGGATGGAAACTGGCTTCTCTTGTCCCAGATACTGGGCAAGGCTTTTAAGTTTTCTAAGTCAGAGTTCTGAAATTAGTGTGTATACGGAGCCACCAAAGGGATACACCTGCTACTGGCCTGAGCCCCTTTTTAAGAAGAAGGTTCTCCAGGATGACTTTAACACTATCCTCATTCCTCAGTTTTCTGGAGGCTTTCATTGATTAAGATAAGCTCGTTATGACTCCAGAGATACCGTCGTCCCTATATCCTGCTGTCTGTGCAGTTTTCACACTGTGCAATGATCGCCTGCTCACTTATCTATATTATCTCTGTATTACCATCTTCATGAGGTCAGGCCTGAACTTTATTCATCTTCAGTCTCTGGCACAGAAAATGCTTCCCAACCAGATGTGGATCTGAACTGAACGCTGTCGCTTGGTTATGGCTAGACATCCAGGGGCCAGCTGGGTGTTCTGTGCTGGGAGAAACATGCCAACCTGCTGAAACCCTGAACATTGTTTTCAAGCTGCTGGTTAAGAGCGAGAGATGAAATGGGGTTATGAATTGTTTTGGGTCATATATGCCTCATGGTTTGTCCCCGCCCCCCTCCCCAAATTGTAATTGTATGTCAGGGAACTTAGGCGTTGCATAGTTTGTTTGTTTGTTGTTGTTGTTGTTGTTTTGTTATTTTTGTTTGTTTTAAATTTAAAATATCTTGCCTTTCCAAATGGGAATCTTTGTTCCAAGTCTAATTTGTTTTGGGCTCAGGCCTGACACAGTCCTGGCCACCTTTCTTTGTCCTTCAGTGCTGCTAAATATATCCCAGCAGCCTCTTATGTCTGGATGGATCTCTTCCAGCCTTTCAGGCTAATATCACCTACTATTTAGATGCTTTTGAAAAACCTTTCAATGATAACTTCCCCTTCAAGAAACACTGACCCACAGTTTATTCTTCTGCCTTTCTTAACTGGGAATTTTTATGTAGGGATCGTTTTTTTGTGTGTGTGTTTTAATTAAGGGTATTGTTTTCAGTGGTTCAGAATTGTGGATCTACTATGTCATATAGATAGGACTTTTCAAATAACAATATTCTAAGTAGCAGTTGTGATCACAGTCGTTCATTAGTTAACTATAAAAGCTTATTTCGTGGCATTGAAGAGGATGAGGTCTGGAGCCAGGTGGCCTGGATTTGAATTCTCATTCTCCATGTACTACTAGCTGTGTAGACTTGGGCAAGTAACTTCACTGCTTCTTGGCTACCTTTCCTCATTGTGATAGGAATAATAGTTGCACACACACCATGACCATAGATTTCAAATGGACCTTCTATGCTACCTGGCAATAGCTATATTTATAGTGTGTGTGTGTGTGTGTGTATATATATATATATATTTCATATCACACTCCAAGATGACTATGATGTTTTCTCCTTTCAAAGGGTCCATGCCTCTTCTCTCAGCTGGGACCTGGATTCCTACTTCACCAAGGAAAATGAAGGAATCAGAAACGTATTTCCAAAAACTCCTGACTACCACAGCCACTCACCAAAGAGCCCGTGCATTTTCGCACTCTGCCTTCTTGCTACCAGGGAGAAACTATTCAAGCTCTTATCTAAAGCTAATCCCTTTGCTTCGTACTAGATCCTGCCTGGCCTGCCGTCTCTATCAGCTCTTCTTCCCTCCTCTCCTACATCATCAACATTTCTCTCTCTCTCTCTCTCCTGGATCGGTAGCCTCATTCTCTTGGTGACCACATACATGTGTTTCATGACTTTAAATACCATCTCTGTCCCATGGCCATCTATCTTTGTATCCTAGCCCAGACTTCACTTCCAAAATCCAAACTTGAATATCCAACGGGCTATTCCACATTATTTGGATTTTCTTATAGACATCTGAAAACCAACTACACTAAACTGTTTTTCTCCCGTAAGTCTGCCCATCTCCCAGCCTAAATCATTCCAGTTGAGGTCAGCTTCAACCCTCCAATGGCTTACGACAAAAACACTAGACCCATCCTTTCTTATGGTTTAGATATGAGGTGTCCCTCCCCCAAAACTTGAGATAATGCAAGAATGTTCAGAGGTAAAATGATCAAATCGTCCACTGGTATGGATTGACTGGGTGGTAACTGTAGGCAGGTAGGGTGTAGCTAGAGGAACTAGGTTCCTGGGGACCTGCCCTTTAGGTTATATTTTGTCCTTGGTTAGTGATGCTCTCTCTGGCTGCTTCCTGTCTCTCATGCCCTGAGCTGCTTCCCTCTGCCCCCACCATTCTGCCCTGGTGTTTTGCCTCCCCTTGGGACCACGACAATGGATTCAGCCGACCATGGACGGAACCTCTGAAACCATGGGCCAAAATAAACCTTTCCTCCTCTATTTTGTTACTGTCAGGTCGGTTGGTCATAGTGACACAAAAGCTAATTAAAATATCCTTGAATCCTGCCCCCTCTTATAGTCTTCATCTAATCCATCAAGAAATCTCAGCTCTTCCTTCGAAATGTACAAAGAATTTGACCCCCCAACCATTTTTCATTATCCGATGGCTACTGCCCTGGTCAGAGGGACATCATCTCTCACCTGGACTGTAGCAGAAGACTTTCTCTTCTGTCCTGTCCACCCCCCACCCCTGTAGTCTATTCTCCATCTAGAAGCCAGAGTGACAAGTGCCCCTTTTGAAACCTGGGTGATGTCATGATACCTTTTGCCCAAGATCCTCTAATGGCTCCACATTTCATTCAGGGTAAAAGCCCAAGTTCTTACAAGGACCTGCATGGTGATCCAACAGCCCAGCCTCCTTTACCTGTATGACTTCCTACATCTCTTCCTCTTGCCCATTAGGTCTCCCCAGTGCTTCCTGGACTCCCTCAGCAGGCTTCTGCCTCACAGCCTTTTCTCTCATAGTAGTTCTTTGTCTAGAGCAGAGAGAAATATCCACAAAGGCAACTCCCTCATATCTTTCAAGTCTTTGCTCAAATATCTTCTCACTGATTTCTATCCTAACCATCCCATTTAAAATGGGGACCCTGCCCATTCCCAGACCTTTCAGTTTCTCTTATCCTGCTTTCTCTTGGTTTCATTCCACCACATGTATCACCTTCTACTATATACTATTAGGTGTATCCTTATTATGTATATTTTTTGTCTGTCTGCACCAGGTAGAACATCAGCCCCAGGGACCTCTGTTTTGCTCACTAATAGGTTTCACATGTGTACAACAGTAACTGGCACATATTAGGTGCTCAGTAAATATTTGTTAAATTAAATTGAATTCAGTTTGAGTGATCAGGGGTCTGAGGATCAAATGAGATTTTATATAGAAAGCTCTTCAAACAGTGCTCAATAAATACCACCATAATCACCATCACCGTGGTCATTGCCAAACCATCATGTCTGAATCTTCCTTGTGACAGTTTGTAGCATGAGTATATAAACCAATGAATAAGTTCCAGAATATTTACTTAGTTCAAAAGGAAGGACTTTAGATTTTGCTGGCCTTTTGATTTTAGCCCAGCTCATGGTGATTCCCTTAATAACTCTGCTCCCAAATCCCCATCCAGTCAGTGGTCTTTTTACTGGGAAAGAGACCCAGGTCCCATAGCCTCCTGGAACAAATTAGAATAAGGAATTTGCTGGTAAATGTTTGACAAAACATCTATCCAGGGAAAAATAAAAACCACCCCTGCCCCCAATTTGTAGGGTTTGCCAATTTCCATGGTGTAAATATTCTACCCTAGTTGGTTTCAAGCTTCCAATGTGGTGTCACTGAATATGGAGTTGGAGATGTATAGTGGCACATACAGTAAATCCACCAAAGAGATAGGATAGGAACAATTGCTAGAGCATAAATCATAGTAAAATATAAAATCCTTAGGAAGTGACTTGTTTTGAATAATTATTAATTATGTTTAATTTTTAAGTCTGATTATATTTAATCAATTGTTTTAGCCCAAATTCCTGTCAATTCAATCTCTCAGGAACTCGTTGGTATAAGTGGACTTCAGCACACTGTTGATGAGATCAGAGTGGACATCTGACCCAAGGAGGGTCACGCAGAGTCTCCTTTACAGAATTGGAGTCACCCTTGAGAGAGCCAGTCCTTCACATAGCTGGGATATGAAGTTGGGAACTGTGGACAGCTTCCATTTCCATGATACAGGGGAGTAGGAAAAGGCTGCTGACAGGGAACAGAGATCTACAAATTGAACCAGCAAGAAGAAACAAAGAAAAAAAACTCTGCCTGGGGTGCTGGTCACCTTTCAGTTCCTGGATCCAGCTGTTCCAGATGCTTGGCACTTGGGTTCCATATGTTCCTCTATCTTTAAAATAAATTCCTCATCACGGCAAGAGCTCCAGGTGGTTTTAGATACCTGAAAACAAATGTCCTAAGGATACATTATGCTTACTTGATTGGGGTTGGCCTGAGTTACACCAATTCAGTCACACTGATTACTTTATGCTTGTCAGCAGGTATAGATATCTTTAAATAGAAAAGTGAATTACTACATAATGAGCACATTTGTGTGAGCTGAAAGAATCTTTCGAAATATGAAGTTTCCATCAGAAAAGATAATTTTAAAAATCTTTCAGAATATGAAATTTACATCAGGAAAAAAAAATAGAATAAGCTCTTGGCAATGAAAATTTTGGAAGCTGCAGTCTCCGTTTACACTGAGTAGTGCTAACCGAAAGGTCACTGTTGGCCAACTTCCAATATTCTTGTACCACTTTTTGAGATTCTTGCCGTAACTGTCTCTCAGCACAGTCAATGTACCACAGAAGAGAAATGCGACTCATTCAATCTGCATAAATTGTAATTTTATGGAATTATAACCTAAGCCAAAATACCTATAACGTCATGGACCTAATGTGTTAATTATATCTTCGTGTAATTTAGAATACACAGAGTATTAAACAATGCCACTGTGTGTGTCACCTAAGGTGGCACTAGGAACACACCTGGGGGAACATCATGGAGGTCAGGCTTGTTTCTTTAAAGCCAGCCTCCTCTCTGGAGGTTGTCCCTGAATCACTCCTCATAGCCTGCAAGAGTCTGCATTTGTCAGAGGCTACAGTACACTTTCAAGCTCTATGGCGGGAAGAACTAATCTGCGATTATTAAAGTGAGAGTAATACATGGTAGGCATACATGTAACTAAGGGATCTGTGTTTTATTATTTGGGAAGATGTATTTGCATAGTTTAATTCAATGACATTCTTTAGAAAAAGAAGTAGCAGCAGCAGCAGCAGCAGAAACTAACACAATGAGCAGTAGCCAACTCTACCTTTCAACTTCATGCTAATTTGCCCTAGGGTGGATCTGACCTGAGTATCCCAAAGACACTAGCAATAACTTACTTGTTTCATCACATGCTGGGCAGACAAGAGACCCCTTTTGGTTACAACCAATTGAATTTATCCTCTCAACACAGAGTAGCCAAGCCCTAAGTAGACACAGTGTTTCTGGCTGATGTTTATCTTCAAAACTTCAGCACCTGATGGTCAGAGTTCAGCAATGCCAATAGTACTTTTAGCCCCAAGAGAAGAAAGTGCAGCAGTGTTTTCTTGGGTTTTGATTTCAATTCTTCAGTCTCCTTAATGATGTAAGCGGGTAGCCCCCAGCACCTGAAAATACCTAAGTACCACTGTGCTTAACAGGAGGGCTACATCTGAGGTTGCAGAGACCAGCCACCCCAAGCACACCTCTATACCCACAGCAGATCACTTTTCAGGAAACCCATGAAATGACACTGGAGTCACAGTCAGCCTACTCTTTAACTCCTACCAGAAGTAACTGATATGCAGCAAAAGGCACAAAGCTGACCATTTAGGGCCTTGGGTTTATTGAAATTCTATGGACTTCTAAGACAAAACACAGTAGTTTCAAATCTATACCAACAAGAAGTTTAGGACTTATTGACATAGTATTGAGATGGCTATTGCTTCAAATAACTTAATCCCGGTTTTCATTCTTCACATATGGGGCTCACTGCTTTATAAGTTTTCTGGCATTATACAATCAGCCCCGCCCCCCATAGCCATCATTTCCACACCCATGGGCTGCATCTGCAGATTCAACCAACTGCAGATGGGAAATATTCAGAAAAAAAATATTGCATTCTTATTAAGCATGTATACACTTTTTTTTTCTTATCATTATTCCTTAAACAATATAGTGTAACAACTATTTGCACAGCATTAGAATATGTCAGGTATTATACGTAATCTAGAGGTGATTTAAAGTATATTGGAGGATTACATAGGTTATATGCAAATACTGTGTCACTTTATCAAAGGGGTTTGAGTCTCTGCAGATTTTGGTATTGAGGGAGTTTCTGGAACTCATCACCTGAGAACACCAAAGGACAATGGTTTTGACTAACCATTTCTGCATTCTTTTGTGTTGTTGTTCCCTGAATAATCAATAAGAAAAAAAGAGGTGGGACAGCCAGGGAACCATATAAAACATTTTGAGTGGGAACATGAGCAGTACGTTGCCATCAGGCATAGGCACATATTGCACCCATGAGTATGGTGGGCTTGTTTTATCCCCCCTTTCACAAACCAGCTAAAACAAACATAGAAAGGCCTTTATGTCACCTTCTCCAGCTTTTCAGCCTAAGCTGTCTTCTGTTTCCTTTGCCACACAGGGTTTGGAAAACATTTCATCAAGAAGTACTGGAAGAAAATCTAATTAATGGTTCAGGAAAATGGAAAAGTCACCCTTCATGTGAACACCAAGCCCAAGACCAGTACAAAGATGTACTTAGTGAGAAAAACATAACACTGCATGCCACAAACCAAACCTCAGTAGGTATTGGTGCCATCACTTCTCTCTGAAAAAGTCATATGCATTTAGAGCTTCATGGAAAGTCATATAGATTTTATATTCCAAGGAAGGAATCCTGTCTCCTGTCTAAGCAAGGATGAGAGATGTTTGGACAATACAACTGGGAAGGAAGGAAACATGCTAGCATCACTATCTCCTCTGCAAGGGGTCTTGTTCTTCTCATAGTCCCCAGTTCCACACTCCTGGCACACATCTGTTAGCAAACACAGCAGAATCACAACTGTTTAGAACCACAGCCTTGGTGAGTCTGACACCCCACATGGAAGCAGATGGGGAAAAATAAACAGACAGCTCTGCCCTTCCTGGTCAATAGGAAAACTCCCAATAACCCCTTTTCCTATCACTTTTTCAATAACCATCTTGGCTTGCATGGAGTTGTTATGCAAGTCACACACAGTGTTCCACAGTCACCTCAATAATGGCACCGTGCAGCGGGTGTGGTAGCTCATGCCTATAATCCCAGTGGCTCAGGAAGCTGAGGCAGGAGGATTGCAAGTTCAAAGCTAACCTCAGCCACACTTAGGGAGACCCTAAGCAACTTAGCAAGACTTTGTCTCAAAGTATAAATAAATAAATAAATAACAATAAAAAATAAAAAGAGCCAAGTAGAGTATGCCTGGGTTCAATCCCGGGTGCCAAAATAACAACAACAACAATGGTTTTCACCAAACCCAAAGTCACTGACCTAGATCCTTAGGGGAAGAAGGATGACTTGCCACAGAGGAGGGATGTGCATAGGTATAAGTCCCCTGAGAGGGTCTGACCCTGAGAGGAAAGATGGTGTGTAGGTGGGAAGGTGACAGCACAGAATTCTAAATTCTCACCAAAACCCCCAACTAACAAATCATGTTGTCAAACACACTCGACTTTGAAAACTGGGGGAGTTGAACACGGGTACCCATGTTTCTTTTGTGGACACCTGGCCCTGAAAACAGGTGTGTCATCCACCTGCCTCCGCATTCAAGCAAGGGTGCAAATGAGTTTGTGGAATTCTATTCTACACTGTCCTCGGGTACAACCAACTTTACCTCCTCACTTACGTGTGCCCATCTGCCTCTCCTCTAAGCCTCCATGCCCCTAAACGTTTCCAAACTCCCTTGCTGCTAGGGCCGCTTTTCTTCTTTTTATATTTTTTTCCCTTCCTCCTCTTCTTTTTTTTCATAAGGCCTCTGGCCTTACACTGCTGTTTATCACCTAAGGCCAACTTTCTCTCTCACTCCTTTTCCCTCTCTGTTTCTTTAAATCTCTAAACCACAAAGCAGCATGCAAGCAACACCGTGGGTCAAGATATCAAAAGCAGGAACTTTTATAGGTTTCCTCGATAACATGGACAATAAAAGAAGAAGGCGCACCGGCAGCATTACTGACCTTATTTGATGCTGAGCAGTAAAGAGAGACAGCTCCTCCGCTGCCTGCCCGAGTGGTCCAGGCCGTTGGTGTGTGCAGGGGGAAGCTCTCTATCCACACTCGGCCCCACTTTTCCTACACTCTCACGCCAAGCTTTCCAAGTGTTTTTCAGCAAATAATATCCAAATAAACAGAAGGTTACTGAATACATTAAACTCACTGCAGCAAGAAATTGCTTTTTGATGCCCAGTATATGCAGACACAGTTCTCCCCCACACTCACGTATATCTGAATATCAGTAGGAATTCACAGACTGCTATGGACATCTAGGCTCTGAATGCAGAGATTTATATTCCAAAAATCCCAGCTGTTGATCAACTCTCCCCACACATACAGCAAGCTATGTGTTGCAGTGACTGGTATTAGGGTGAGAATTTTGGAGCTCATTCATTGTCATAGATTTTCCATGTAGGCATGTTGTATTAAAACAAAATGTATTTGTCTTTGGTCTGACATGGCTGCTGGTTTTCATGTGATATGAGTCCAAGAGGAGGTGGCTTCAAGCACCCTTAGGAATAAATGTTTCCAAGACCATATGGGCTGGTGGACCCCCGAGACGGGTAGAAATGAAATAGAATACTTCTGCTCTGCATGTGAAACACACACAAACACACACACACACACAACACACACACACAAAATCCTTTTTTTTTCCCCCAAATAGTGAAAACCACTTTTAAAATCAACTTTCTGGATGGACATTCTTTCTCTCACAATAAGTAAATCCACTAAGGAAATGAGTCCTTTTTGCCTTAGAACCCCAACAACCCCAAAGTCTAACTTCCAATCTCATCAAAATTCCTAAAAATATAGGCTTTGTCTTTATGCAAACAAACAAACAAAAAATGCTAAATCATCTTACCGTCAGTAAAAGTAGGAGAAAATAATGTTCTCCTTTGGAGACATCCTGTTGCCTGCCCCCCCAGGAGTCACACACAAAGACAATATTTTGCTCCTTCCTACCCCCGTTAAAAAAAATTACCATTAGAACCTCATCTTATTTCTTATCACCATCACTGTTTCTAGACCAGATACTGGGCTTGTTGACGAATGCTTGTCAAAAGCAACCAGAACCAGGAGTTCCACATTCACATTTATCTAGAATAAGCCCCAAGCAAAGACACCAACATGCAGACTGGTGAGGCCACTGCAGACACTGGTGTGAGCCGGGCTGTCTGTGCACACAGGGCACTCACCGCGTGGCCTATGCTTTGTAAATGCAGGGGATTTGGGATCCAGGCAAAGGACAACCTCTTTTGGGACAGACAGTAGTAGTCATCTCAAAGACCACACTTCCTCTGCTCTCCTATCTAGCAACTTCTCAAAAGTATCAAGTCATCCTGACCCAATGGCCTTGCTGCACTCCCTGGCCTGTACCCATATGCACCCTGGAACACGTTCTCATTTTTATGAGTGTTTATATTGAACCCAGCAAATTGTTATGCAATTTCATCAAATTTCTTCCCCATGTCCCACCCCATGAGGTACTAGAAATGCATAGTCAAAAACACCTAACTAGAAACCCAATTCTTCTATTTATTTGGCAGATGAATTAGTTTCCAAAAATGCCCTCTGTCACACAGAGAGCAAGTGTGAGGAACTTGCACACCAAGACTGACACCGGGACCCTGCCATTCTTCCTGTTCCTTCAAGGGACACTGGGCATACAGAGACAGCTCCAGGTCTAGCTGCCCGTGCACAACTAGGAATGCCTTGCCCACTGCTCCCATGCCTCCTTGGTCAGCCCTGTTCTCTGCTTGCCTGCATAGCCTTTTAGCATCATATGTCAATGTCATTGCTCCCCGAGTGAGATCAAGCTCTGAAGGTGGATGCAGGATGCATTTTCTCCCATGCAGTTTTTTTTTTTTTTTTTTTTTTTGCACCAGGGATTGAACCCAAGGGCACTTAATCACTCAGCTACATCCACAGCCTTTTTATTTTTTTGAGACAGGGTCTTACTAGGTTGTTTACATCCCTGCTAAGTTGCTGAGGCTGTCTTCAAACCTGTGATCCTCCTGCTTTAGCCTCCCTAGCCACTGGGATTACAGGCATGCACCACCACCACCATGCCCAGCCTCTCCCATGCACTTTTTTTTTTTTAAGAGAGAGAGAGAGAGAAAAAATTTTTAATAGTTATTTTTTAGTTTTCGGTGGACACAACATCTTTATTTGTATGTGGTGCTGAGGATCGAACCCAGTGCCGCGCGCATGCCAGGCAAGCACGCTACTGCTTGAGTCACATCCCCAGCCCTCTCCGATGCACTTTTAAGTGAAGGATCTTAGGCACAGGAAGGCTCCCTGCTTGTGACTGGACCCGAGGAATTGAGCCTGGGTGTAGGGACTACATAGGGCCACTTCCCACCCCTTGGATACAGCCTGGGCAGTACTGGGTGATATATTGGGATGGGGACGTGGTGATAACCATGTGACCTGAGCATAGGTAAATGAGGGAAAGCATTAATTTTTTTTAACTGGTATCTTCAGTTTTATACAACTGAGCTAAACAGACAAGCACCTGCCCATGGTCATAGATGAACTGGTGGAGTGTACCTATCAAGGCTGAATTAGAGGACATGACAGAGCAGAGGTATTAGTACACAGTATAATATCTCATTTTTCAGTGTCACAAGCTAAACCTGAAAATTCTTGAATAAATCCTGTTTCTGATGACATTTTTCAGAAATGACTTGATGTCATTGCCCTCATTTATTTTTAGGAAATGTCTGGATCTAAGAAGACTCTACAAAGGGTAGCCAAACCTAACAAGTGAAAAAAGACATCTAATTAAATCTGAATTTTAGATAAATGCTGACTAATTTTTAGTATAAATATATCCTATGCAATATTTGGGATGTATTCATACTAAACACATCACTTGTTGTTTATCTGCAATTCAGATTGGACTGGTATCCTATATTTTATCTGGGAACCTTAAGCCTTCAGAGTGTGTGTGTGTGTGTGTGTGTGTGTGTGTGTGTGTGTGTGTGTAAGGGGGTAGAGCAATGTAACTTCACTCTGTTGTGTAAATTTTGGGGAAAATGCATTTCTGACCTCTGACTTCTTGCTGGGATAGAAATACGGTCACTGGAGAGAAGATCAGATGAGCTTTGTAGTTTTTAGTCATATATTTCCAGGTGCCAGGGGAACACGGGAGGGAAGAAGGATTCCAAGTGCAATACTGAATTACCACCCTAGGAGGATGCTCAGCTTGGGCAAGTGTGTTTTTCAACATGGCTCTCTAACAGAGTGCACACAGGTGATTAACATTCCTCAGCTGAGGTTTATGACTTCATTACAATATTTCTCATCATAATTGAATAGGTAAAAATACCTGGCTATTAAATACAAGCCTATCCCTCAGGATGACCAGATTATCACTTGAATTTAAAATCTTTCTGAATTTTTAATAGTGCATAACAAATACGATTATTTATGCACTTTCTTCCAGTGCTCAACTTGCCAGGCCTACGATTATTTGGAACGCCTTCAGTTTCAATGGGAGGGATTAAATCGAGCTGTGAATCTCTCAAAAATAGGTAGCCAACAGGTCCCCCTTTTTCCTTGTGCCCTGGATGAAGCCTGTCCAGAATTCTTCAGAGGCACAAGCAGGGCCTGCTTCTGCACTTATTTAGCAACCCCTGATAATTAGCAGCGAGGAGATGTAAGGAGCTGTGATATAAAGGGAGCAGCTGAGAATCCATAAAGCTGGCTGATGAGAAAGTCAAGTGGAGACCTGCCTGGCTGAAACCTCTTCAATAGATCTGTAGTCTGGACTTGAACCCTGCCCTCTCACCTCAGGGTCCGATATTTCTTTCTTTTCTTTTTTTTTTTTTTCCCCTGCCCAAGTCCCCTGCCCCCACCTTCTCTTCTCCTCCCAGCTTCTCTATCAAGTAGAGATGTACTCAGACTGACTGAGAATAAATGTGAATGACCCCCATCTACCCGCCCCCACTTCCCTGAGCCTTCTGCTGCAGAACAGGGTGGGGGAGAGGGAGACAGAGAGAAGAGGGAGAGGTACGAGAGAGAGGAGGAAAAGGAGAGAGAGAGACGAGGAGGGTCCCCGACTTCCTCACAGGTAATTAAAGGGACTATTTTCAAGGTTGCATGGGCAAATGACAATTCGGCCCTAATGAAGCATCGATCGCCTGGCACTAAAGGTAGAAAGGAGCTGACATTCATTCAAAGGTACCTTTAACTGATGTAAGATGCTGCAGTGGGAATTATCCCTTCTCTGCTGTCATTGCCTAGGACTTGGGTTAGGAAAATAAAATTAAATTAAAAAGGGGAAGTTTGTTTGAAATTTATTTTATTCTGCATTGTGCAAATGCATGTGTCTGGCTTTGTTTTCTTTATTCTTTATCCCTTTAAAAAAAAAAAACAACAGAATGCACATTCTATTTGCTTGTAAGGAGGTCCACCCCCGCCCTCACCCCCACACACACACACATTTGGGGTAAATTTTCTTCATTAGTCACGTTTAAAAGCCCACCAATCAGGCCTGCCCATCTGGAATTCATGAGGTCAGCGATGGCCAAGCAGTGGACTCCCTGGGAAGGGTTAGGGCCCTGCTATGTGTCTGGAAATCCAAACTCTTTTTCACTCCACGAGTTTGGTCACTATCTATATTGTGCTGGTGTTTGCTGTTTTGTGGCAAAAAACGGAAACCTCAGGGGAAAGAGGGACTAGCAAAGTGGGCCAGGTCACTGTGCAGGGGGTGAGGAGGCTGTGACCAAGATAGAGCGACAACAGGACTGGAAGAGCTTGCAAGAGGAGGTCTTTGGCAACACGGGCGGCCGGATGGGTTTTGAGGTTACAAAAGAATGGCAGGCCGAACCCCAAATCCAGGTGCGGGAGAGAAACCAGAGCAGAGCCACCTGCCAGCCCACCTGGGAGGAATGATTCCTTGGGGCTCCCTAGCCCTGGACATGGCTTCTGGTTTTTCTCATTAGTCCTCAAAATGTTTGCATTTGAAAAACATCCTAATGTTGTCCAAACATAACATTGCTAGTCCAAATAAAAAACTGTTGGTTGTTCCAAGTAAATCAGGGTGGATGATGGGGGAGGACAGTCGGTATCAATTCCAAAGCAAGTTGAGCGTTATGGTGGAGATTTTGCCCACAGCCCCGCTCGGCTGGATCTTACAAGAGGCCCCGGCTTTGGACAATAGCAGGTCCCTTCAGAGCAAGAAACACAAAGGGAATTTGCTCTGGTTCACTCTCCACAGTGAGGCCCTTCGGAAGCTGAACAGAGTCACTTTTCTTCCCCTGATAAAAATAAGTAGGGGCAGAGGGGAGAATTCCCTTGTACACCCCCATATAGACATCCAGGGGACAATAAACTGAAGAAAGGGGACCTTTTGACAGGACAGTTCAAATCACAGCCTCCTTCTCACATGCTCTTTCTGTCTTTTTCCTTGCAGAATTTATCATCTGTTTCTTGATTTGACTCTTAATTTTGGTTTGGTTTTGGAGGGAGGGGGTGGCAGGATATATTATTTAACTTGATAAACAGCATTAGCACACCGCCCGGCTGCCACCCCGCCTTGTTCCCTCTCCTATTTATTCATTTGTGTTTACATTTCTAAGACATCCCTTTAGCTGAAGGAGGACACTTCCCACATATTGCAGTATTGGCCATTAATGCAAAAGGATAATTTATTGGCTGCACAGCCTCTGAAGTTGAATTTTGAAAAGAAAAATCGGAGCCTAGTTTTCCTGGGTTTGCTGCATTCATGTGTATTTACTTTGTACTTTTCTCTCCTTTATCTTTGAAACAGTTTGTAACATTCTGTTTATCAATTTGATGCTATTTCATCATGCTTTTTATTTATTTATTTATTTATTTATTTCAGCTGAAGAACAGGTCAGGACACAGAGGCAGAAATTGTGCAGAACACCTGCTGAAATTAAGGGAAAAAAAAAAGTTTTTCCCCTAAAAATGGCTCAACCGGAGCCCAGCAGATCCTATCTGCATTAATTTGGCTGAACAACAAGATACTGCAGAGGACAAACTCTGAATAAAGCAGTTCCGAGTTCCCAGAATTGGCACAGCTCAGACTAAACAATGGCTGCTTCCTATTCACCTTAACCCAGCTTTTCAAAAGAACATCCTTAGAAACACAAAGCATCAGCGGGAAATGGCAATTTTATGAATCCTAATCAATCAAAGGGCTTATTAACTCAATGTGAAGCCAGATTAAAATCTTTAATTATAAATCGTGCTAAAAGGAAAAACAAAATGTACTTATGGTACATTGAAAATTCCGGATATTAACATAGTTGCTATTATCTCTTGCAATATTAAATTCTCCCTCCCTTTTCTCCCCCAACAGCCTCACCTTTTTCTATTACTAAAGAACAGGGCTACAGAACCCAAATCATTTTTTTCCCCTCGATTTATTAAAATGTATTCCTTTTCTCCCCCTGTGCATCCAATAGGTTGCCGTTAAGCTGCGTTGGTGGTTGTAGGAAGGGGTATGAGAAATCCCATTACTGAGCCCCGGGCGGGCAGCTAGGGTTTCAGTGAGATGCTGGGGGTAGTTTGGGGAGCTGTTTATTAAGGGGGCAGAGTTGGTGTTATAGGGTTTGTAGGTTGCTTTTTTTTTCTTCCTCTTCTTCTTCTTCCCTTTTCTTCCTTTTTTGGGGGTAGGGGAAAGACAGCAATCAGATGTGGAGCATTTTCACTAATGAAAGCGGCATGCGTGTCTGTGCTGGTAGGATTGATTGGCAGGAGTGGAGATTGCCAGCCCCAGGAAGAGTCTTCGCTTTAAGCTACGGTGTGAGAAAAGGCTTTGGGTGCTGCTGCTGTTGCTGCTGCTGAAGCTTCATCTTTGGCTTCTCCTTCTATTCTTATTTTTTTTCTTCTTTTCCTTTTTCTTTCTTTCTTTTTCTTTTCTTTTCTTTCCTTCTTTTTTTTTAATCAGGAAGACATTTGGGAAATGACCACAGCAAATTTAATCCCAGTTGGGGGGTGAGGGAGGGAGGAGGTGGAGCAGAGCCTGTGATTCACATGTTTTATTTATTTGTTCAGAGTCACGGCCATCCTATTGTGTGTCCCTCATTCTGTCATTTCAGGCCCCTCCGACCCACCCCCTACCCCTGTCCCCATTGTTAATGTAAGAGGCAGAGAATATTACCACATTTTATAATAATAACATATCCAACACTGCAAAAGCAGGAACCTCATCTTGAGAGGGGGCCCTTTTTTTATATATTGAAATGATAAAAAAGAAAAGAACAGAAAAAGAAATCTTTCTGTCCTAATGACAACGTAAGATGGAGAGATTTGTTCTTTGTGTAGAAATTCAGTGATCTTCGGAGCTAGGGTACATGCCCCATCCCTCCCCTCCCACGCATCAAGCTATTGTAGGGCTCTATTTTTGTATTTACAGAGCAAGCCCCATGTTACCAAATTGGCTGTAAATTAAACAGAGAGAGAAGGAAGGAAAGGAAGAAAGAAAGAAAACTGTACAATCAGAGCTAATAAAAAGAAAGTAACACCCTGGTTTAAATTAAATCCTACTTCATTCCTTTTGTTCAAAGTTCCCACTTTCTTCCTCTCAGTCTTTGCCAGAAAGAGTTCCTTTCTTTGACTATTTCTTTAGTCCCAGGGACGAGAAGCTCTCGTCCCAAATTAGGTCTCTTAAGAGACTTGTCACTTTCCTTTCTAACCTTAGGACCAGGTTTTATCCACATCCAGGGGACAGGGGACGGGTGACAAAGGGGGGGTACCCTTTGCCGGCAATCTTGATAGTGAATGGGATTTGATTTCATAATACAAGGTTGACTCTGTGCTCTTTTTTTATCCAAACACTAGGTCTAAAATGCCTTATTTAAACCTGAATCAAGAAAGGAGACTTGTCCTTAATGGTCACAAGCAATGTCTGCCCTGGTGGCATGTCCTGGCTCCCTCCGGGCTGTGTGCTTCCCTCAGGCACTTAGGACTGCTCCATGCTGTACCTTGTAGCTTCTATTTAAAAGTGCAGTCAAACTCTGGTTTTCCTGATGATTTTAGAACTTCTGAACATAGGCACCATGCCCAGCGTTACTTTAAAACCATCGACAAACAGGTTTCTATGCTTTGAGCAAATAAAGATTTAGCCAGATACTGCTGTAGTCTGTGAAAACTTGTAGGCTCCTATTTTGGCGGCCAGCTCTGTAACCCACCTGCATTCTCCCAGCTGCAAACAGAAGAGCCAGGTTTTTCTTTTACTCATACATATAATTTTTGTTTGGGTCCATCCCTCCTTAATTTTTCTACCTTTAACAGACTGATAATGTCCTAGTTATCTAAATGTACAAATGCAGCCAGAGGGAAAAGATTGAGTAAAAGATCCTAAATCAGTTTTCATGGCTAAAGTGCACACGGAATCCATTTTGGCAAAGAGCACTCAAATTCTCAGAATTCCTCTAAATCCTTAAATGCCACATGGCTGCGATATTCCTTTGAAGACGAGCATTGGACCTAATAAACCGAATACTCAGGCACAGATCTCGTCTTCTTTAGTTCTTGCAATAGCTTTTCACTAAATTCAAAAAGGCCCTTTTGTGCTTAACTGGGTTTTCATTTCATTGCTTTTAAATTTGTTAACTTGACTTTTGACACTTTGAGTGTTTAGCCCTTTTTAATTTTTTAAAGTGCAATTATATAATAAATATTTGTGCTTCCAGAAAGAAAGACATTAATCTGTTATTAACGCTAGCATATAAAGAATAAAATGGACTTCAATCTTTTGTTACAATCTTTGGCTTCATTTTCTAAGCCTCATCTTTCAGTGACCAAGGGCATAAACCTATTTTGAAATAACACAGAGAAACATGTATACACCATGTATTTACCCTGCTCCACAAGAAGGTATAAACAAAACAGGCAGAAAAGTACAGCCAAGAAGGAAAGATAACCTGTATAAATAATTACATAAATAAAACGTGCTTTTGAATTGTTATGTAAATAAATTAGACATCAATGATATTTTTTAAAAAGCCAGCAAATTACAATTCTTGATCAAAAATAA
The DNA here is from genome assembly GCF_047511675.1 of Marmota flaviventris. Taxonomy (NCBI): domain Eukaryota; kingdom Metazoa; phylum Chordata; class Mammalia; order Rodentia; family Sciuridae; genus Marmota; species Marmota flaviventris. The sequence goes on along the minus strand of NC_092515.1, from coordinate 48,989,893 downwards.
AACTGACTCTTTTCCCATTGATTTACTTTCTCAGTTGACTTCAGCAAATGAAAGAGTGAAGACAGTTCTCAGCTGCCAAAAAATAAGAAAAGGAAAACAGGTATTTGATTTTAAAAGATGTATATGGAATTTTAGTTTCATCTTCGAAATTATAAAAGAGCTGCTTAAAATTGCTCCAAAGGTGATGTTTTGAAATTAAATTTTCTTTTGATATTCTTTTTCCATTTAAATATTCAGAAGTATGTTCTTAGATGAAGGCTATAAGTCTCTAACAGAATTTTTTTCCCTTTTCTTCCTAAAAGAAAATGATTTTTTAAATTATTTCATGAAGAAATATTTACACCAAAACCAATAAAAACAGCATTATCATTAGCAAATGAAACATGAATCTTAAAACATTTTAATCTACTTATTGTCAACTATTTCAAATATATGGACAATATTTTTCATATATATTTTTATACACCTTGCAATTCTTACTCGGGCATTATTACAGGGTTGTATTTTATTAAGTCACAAAGGAAACACCGGTGAGGATAGGAAGAGAATATTTACATTTTTTTTATCTTCTTTAGTTTTGTTTCAAATCCAAATAAATAGGAATGTAAAAATGGTTTAAATGGTTATTTTAGAACTCTGCAGGGAATCTTCTTTTTAAAAGTATTTCAAGCCTTTTCTAAAGATCTCTCACATCAGTATTATGTTGTTGGTTCCTTTTGAAAAATACGCTACTTCTTAAAGAACCTTATAATTTAAATTTATTTCCTCCGCATATGGTTTTGTCAAAATCCCAATCCAAACACAGAAAATGCCCTGTGTCTCCTAAACACCTACAAAGCTAATGTTTATAGGCCAGCTTACATCTGAGCAGAAAATATTCACCACAATCCAGGCTTTTTTCTCCCCCCTCCTTTTTTTTCTGGATCAGTTGAGTTCTACATTTGATATACAGCCTGATTTTTTTCCCCCATCAAAATTACATGAGAAGCAAAAAAGCTGGAATCTAAGACTCAAGACAAACTGGGTGGGTCTCCTCATTCCCTCGGTTTTTTTTTGTTTTTTTTTTCCTGTGTCAGACTCTATGTGTAGATAAAACAATTTATCTTTATCATTTTCAAGCTGGTCAGACGGGCGAGGGGGTGGCCGTGGCGCAGGGTGGAGGGGTGAGGGAAAAGGTGACTGTCTCACTTGTTGTCAGAGGGCATTGATCAGCCCTGTGTCTGCTGGTCTCAGAGGTGAGGCCAGGTCCCCCAGGACCACTTCGGGGCTGGGCTGTGTCAGTGCAAAGCTGTATTGAGTCATGACCCAAATGACGGTTCATTGAGGAAACGGGTATTGGCGTCCAAATCATTCTGAGACACCCTCAGTAACACTTAAACCAGTCCACTCCGTTAATGTCAGGTCACGGGGGACACATTTAGCCCCCTCTGCTGACCATTAGACCCTTTGATGGAGTGGACAATAAACTTCACGGGACAAGCCGGACCTGCTCTTGAGCCAGCCTCTGTTGACAGCAGCCCTGGTATGGGGCTGCCTTTAGGAGACTGCAAGGGATCCCTGTGGCCAGGGATTCTGTCCCTTTTACACCAAGCAGGATGAAGTAGAACTAAAACTAGTTTAAAGGTTACAGTGTCGAAAGGAGAAAAACAAGCCACCTACATCCTTCCCAAAGTTTTCAACAATGAAGGCAGACACAAATTGTGGCTAAAGTAGTCCAACTCTACCATTTTGTAATTTTTATTTCTTGCTTTGATTTTTCTCTTTCTTCTAGGCACCATTTATATAGTGCAGGTATTTTGAAATCCATTTGTTATACCTTCTGTGGGCAAAGAACAAAAAGAATTCCTTATTGTTTCCCAGGGAAGTAGAGAAGAATTCTACAAAACTGCACTCCATTGTGAACACAACGTTTCCCAGGCAGTACTGGAAAGGAAGTATTTTATTTTGTATTACCAAACATCAAATATATTTGGGGGGAAGGGGGAATGGGAGCTCAAGCTAATTGCATTTCCCATTGATAGGAGCATTAGCCTAAAACAAACTTGAGCTTGAAAATGAATCTAAAGCACAAACTAACAAAAACCAGGTCTTTGTTAACATTCAAAGGGTGAATTAATAATCATTATTGCTTCTATTTAAACAAATTATACCTAAATCTTCTGTTACACGAGAGATCGCTACTGTTTACTTTTTTCTGCTTTCCCACCAGCCAGACAGCCTGTGGTTTGACAGAGCAGATTTTCTGGTATTACAATGCTTTTATCCCAGTTTTAACACCTTGTCTGGATTCCTCTTGAGAATTAACTGATATGGCTTTAGATGGGAAAATGAGGAGGGATTTTTAAGTGGCCCCCACCATCGAAAAGTGAATCCAACAGAAACCACCTTGTAGTCTTTGCACAATTGCAGTTATTAAGTATACAATTAGCAAAAAAAAAAAAAAAGTTAGTACAAATGGACTAATTTGACAAAATTGACCAAATTATGCACCTGCTTTATCTTAAAAGTAAAAATCTAATTAAAAAGATAATGTGGTTCCTGAACTATTGACTACCCTTCTAACAAATAAGGAAGCAGCTGTGAGATATGTTTAGCCAAGGGTGAGGGGGTGGAGCTAACGTCAGGGTCTCATTGTCTACTTTGCATTATCCGAACCTGAGAGACTTTTCCAGAGTTCATATTCTTTGTCTCCTAATGCAGTTTGAAACCTTTAAAGCTCGCTAAAATTCAGAATTCTTTCTTCTCAAAGGAGTCAGTTTATCAAACCATGTAGGTTACCTCTCATTTTCATATCAATTTAAGTACTGTTTCATTCCAGAGAAATTGGATATATTAAAACACACACCCACACCTGCTTTATCATACCCTGTTCCTGAAGCTTAAAAGCAAAATCTTCTGTGGGATTCAGAGATTTCAAATGATTTAAGGGGGCTTACATTTTTAGTATATTTTTGGAAAAGGTATTATATTAACTTTTTTTTTTTTTTTTTAAGAGCTTGGATCTCACTAGGTTGCTCAGGTTGGCCTTGAACTCTTGGGCTCAAACAATTCTCACCCTATTCCGTGTGCCACCACACCCAGCTTTTGTTTTCTTTCAACATACAATGGATATTGTGTGTACAACATACCTGTATACACAACTACCATCAATATTTGCTAACTCCATCTTGATGCTTTTGCTTTGAGAGGATATAAACAACCCCAACATCCTAGTACAGAAGTGCCTTTAAGCTGTGAGTGAGTGAATAGCTGTGTGGGTGGAGGGGGCCCGTGTATGAGAGAGAGATGCATTCACAGGCACACGCATGCAAGCACAGGCACATGCACACACACACACAGGTGGGGGAGAGAAAGAGCACGTGGTCATGCATCTTTTACTCATCTCATCCAAATAGACTTCTAACTAGAGGCCTAACTCAAGAAATAAATTGCATTGATCTGGTATTCATAATAGGGCAATCTTGAGTTTTTAGCGGGACGAAATACCAAAGGGAAATTACATCATTGCCAGTAACCTCCTCTCTCCACCCTGCTTTCGGTAATTTTTCCCACCTCCTCCTTTCAATTTGCAAAGCCAAGCAAGTGCACAATTAAGAGAAATAAATATCTATTATGTCTTATACATGTTTCTAGCACCCAATAAGGATACCATTAGTAATTGAAAAATTAGCCCTGCCATCCGATACACTGATGGACATTCTGCCATTTCATTCAGAAATGATCATCCTATCCTGATCCCACTGTCCATTTCCAGGACAGATTCTAGAAAAGCATGAGACATGGATGGCATCCTCTAAGTTAACAAAAGGAGCTTGACTTTTTTAAACAATTAGAAAATGCCACTCCACATTTACGACATTCTCATTTTCTCACCACAATCAGAATTCCAACTGAAAAGATGACCCAGCTGCTGGGATGGGCTCCACACAATCACAAAATCTTAGATATTTTTCTGAGAACTAGAAGACTGAATTTCCTCTGAACTCTGTTCTCTGAGGACACAAGTATAAATGAGGGAAGAAAGGCATTTTGTCCAGGAGCAAAAGAACATTAGATACCTGTTTGTCGTGCCGCATTTGTATTGCTTTTTATGTATTAAAAAATTTTTTTTCCTGTTCCAGACTGATCTTTCTGTGAGATTCTTGGACAATAGCGCAGCTGCCAACATGCAGATCTGATGATAGCTAATTCTGAATTTAACTCTGTTCCTGTGATCCAGGTCTCCTCAAACTCCCAATTCCCATCCTCAGCCTGAGCATTGCAGGGGAACTTCATCCTTCTGGTACCTTTGTCACACTCTCTGCTAACTATCTTAATCACATTCCTGTGAATCTGATCCAAGGGGTGACAAATGCTGTGTATCCCATTGGCTCAACAGCTGTATGAACAAATCAAGCATGGACATTATACCCCCCAAAGACAATGCTTCTAAATGCTTTAAATTGCTACCTGGAGAAAAATCTTTGAGCAGCTGCTACTTTTCTTCCTTCTGCTTTTTTTCCCCCCAAAATAGTGGCTAAAATGAATGCCATTCCTTATATTTTTAATTCCAATTTAAATTCCATCTAAATCTCAAAACATTTTGAAATGGCTCACTGAACTTCATTCTCTAAGATTTAGTTCACTGGAGGTCACAACAAGGTCATTAAGTTATTGTCCAAAGGCATGAAACAATATTAAAGTATTCACATACGATCACCCTTCCCCATTTAAGGTGGCAAAGGAATCCAGACCAGGGCTCTGAGACAGTCTGCAGACCCTGCCGTGAAAATGATGGAACACCGGTATGTTGTGGCCATTTTCCAATAGAGCCCCAAACCAGTGCTCACCTCCAAAGTCACTGGGAGTACCTTCTTTACACCTAATTGACAGTTATTAGACTGCAACCTATTCTTCATAGAATGGTCCTGTGAATGTGTCAATGATGACTTAACGACAACCCAAAGTCCAAACAAACTTGAGGATGAGAAGGTGACTATGTATCAGGCAGAACTAAGGGTCCAACCTGGTTAGATTAGATGCACAGGAGACTTCAGCTCTGATACCAAGTAAGTAGAGATGGGGTAGAAGGGGCTTCTGCTTCTGCTGGGTACAGGCTTAGGGCTCCTCCCACAAAGAGGGTCTGGGGGAATAACCAGATTTTCCATTCACTGTGCTTCATCATCTGATCACTGAAATACTTAATGTGGGTTTCCAGAAAAACTAGGGCAGATGATCAGAAAAAGTGATAAATGGGGGGCTGTGTTGCACACAATTGTTTATAACAAACCAAGTCTGAAGCACTACGCCAGGAGTTGCAGTGCAAGGGGGGAAATGTATGCAGGCAACAGGGAGTTAAGTAAATAAATTTTTCTTTTCTTTGTCGATGTGTTTAGTTCTCTTCCTGCCAAGATTCATCTCACTCTGCTATCTTGTGAGAGACACATATGGTGCGGTGAAATTGCCATCCAGGAAAGCATGTCCCAGCCTGTTGAGACATCATCAAATAAGATTAAAGCAAAGTAAAAATAAAAAGATAGAACGATTTTTTTTTCTTTTCCTTGTACAGAGAACTACTGATGAAAGCCACCGAGGTACTTGAATTGCTTCTAAAGGTTTTGCAGCCATTTCTTTACTTAGGATGGGTAAGAAAAAGGCAGGAATAACACGATGATCTCTTCTTTTCTTTCTCTAAGTTAGTGGGGGCGGGGGAGTGCCCCATAATAAACCAGATGTATATGAATAAAATACAATATTGCCTTCGGCACTTCTGTTGCAAATCGCACTTAAACACATTGTAGACAGACCTCAGTCTTCACGTTCCTCCTTCTCTCTGGATTCTCTGGATTGAAACTTTTCCTGGAGGCACAGAATAAAACTTCAATTTCTTATCTTGGTTATCGTATTAAGATGCTTTATGGTAAAGTGCAGCTAATTTCTTGCTTTATAGGCTTCCATATTGGAATGACTGGGCTTCCTCTTCATCCAGTGGGTGGTAGCATTTCCTTCCTGCTGATGACACTTAGGGGCAGGGATGCCAAGGTGACTGCTTGCCTAGCTAGCTCCCCCTGGAGTGCCAAGCCTCCAAGGAATAGTGCTCACCTGCAGGGGTTCAGGCTCCCCTGTTCTTACCAGCTGTGCAACATTAGACCAAATGTCCAGTGGGCCAAGAAATGATAAATATGCCTGACCTTTTCTGGAGTGCTCAGGGTACATAGCAGTACCCTGATGGTGCAGGTATGAGGTTGCTAGATTAATACCATAACCACCTCCACAAGGTAGCATCTTTCTTTCCCAGGCTCCCCCTAGGTGGACAATGACAATAATACCAAACTTCTTTTCCAGTTTCCTTTTAGTTTGATGGCTCTGGTAGAATCTATGACAACCGTAGGAAGATGGGGAATCCACATGCCACTCTCGTAAGACTTTTCTGGAACATGCAAGGCATTTCCTATTTTAAGGGGCTTTCTTCCTCTCCCCTTCCCTCCCTGAGTGGAATTCCAGAGAGTGCTGCCAACTTCTTTGAATGGATACAGTCAGGAGGTGAACAATACCACACTTCACATCGGAGGGGCCCCCAAAGCCAGGCTTTGAAATTAAAATAAATTTTTTTAAGTGTCTGGAGAGGGAGGGTGGAGGGCAGTAAGAGACGAGCACGACCCTTTCTTAAATGCAAACACTCTGTTCTCTGTGATGTGGCGTCAGTTTGTGTTGGGGAGCAGAAGTGAAGGAGCAGCCTGCGTATTTGTTTGCAAACTGGTCTAGGTGAGGAGCGGAAGGTTTACAAGATCTGGTTTCCGATGGGCCGCCTTAATTGGGCCTCTGCAAAGCAGCAATGCATCCGTGGAAGAGATTATCACTGGCCTTAATAAGCTGTCGTTGGCTTTCATAACGGCCACGGCCTAAAACGAGGCACACTGAGCCCAGAGACAATCTTACCAATCGCCTCGAGCAAGGATTAAAGAGACAAGGATCCGAAGGAGAGACAGCAAGGAGTGGGAGGGGGGCAGCACAAGAAACAGGGGCTAATGTAAAATCGTTTCCATATTAACCTTCTTCCCTTCTGACAATGGTCAAGTTCTGATTCAAAATACAAATTATCTCCAATTACTTCAAAAGAGGCAGTCAGAGAGCTGTCATTTAACCTTCACCATCTGTTTGCCTCAAAAGAAAGCTGTACAGCCTGCCACGTTGACCTCGACTTTCCTGCAAGCTCTGGACCAAAGATGGAGGCTTATTGTTCTCTGGAGAAAAACCTATCTGGGGTTTTATGGGCGGTAGGGTCATGGGGGCCGGGTGGTGAGAAAAGGGGAAAGAGAGAAAGGAAGGAAGGGTGATATGTGGGGACCAAAGGAAGGAGTGGTGAGAGGTGACTTAATTCAAACTGGGTTGTCGCCTCCTGACCCAGCTTCCTGAGCATCGTCCCCTGGAGAAGTGGCTTCAGAACAGAACTGGCTTATGAAGGCCTCAGTGAACACAGACAGCCCATGATTCCGAGATGCACACGGTAGATGAAGGCCCACAGCGTGGCAGACCCCGGTGCCAGGTCAGCCATTGTGGGAGGTCAATCTCAGGAGCACAAATGCACCTTCTCTGCCCAGAAGGTCCAGAGCACTCGTGAGAAAGGCTGTCTGACACAGAGATGCAAGACCCTAAGGCCGGAGGGACACACTCTCTGTTAGTGCCATACCGTCTGTTAGATCACTGGATGGGCTGGGAAAAATGTCTAGAAGCTGCACCCAAACCCCCAAATCATACCATGCAGGATGGCCACGTGGAGACCAAAGCCACTCTGGAGTCTGTCAGTGGAGACCCAACATCTCAGTGCACATCAAAGTAATTATGACTAAGAAAATCAGATTTTACAGTGGTTCTTCATGGACCCTCCCTCCTCTGGAAAGCAACCCAGCAAAGTGAAGGGAGAACAGAAATTTACAAAGCTGTCCCAGAACACGGCCAAAAGGACCAGTAGGATCACGACTTCCCGACAGGCCACGGCAAAATAATAGGGTGCAAATTTCTAAACGTCTTACGTTTTATAGGAGATTTCTAGTGTTTCTACCCAGGTACGTTATATTATTTCCACTCCCTCTGATCTTTATTTTCCATTTTACAGCCCACTGAATAACAGGTTTCTTTAAAGAGAGAAAGAAAGAAAACAGACCCCCTATAAACGAGGACAACATTGACTCATAAACAGTCCGAGAGCAAAGGCACCTGGAACTTTCTAAAGGAAAGCACCCCCCAACACACACACACACACACCAGCGCCATGTGGTGGTGGGGTCGTTCTTTCCCTTGTTAAGTGGTACCGAAGGTCGAGGTTTTGTAATTGTTTTCTTTTTAACCACGATGTCTGGACTTACTGCTGGGGCCTCTTTTTTTCTCATGGCAAAAAGCAGATGGGGAAGGGGTGGGCACGTCGATTAAACACAGAGAGCTGCGGTGATGTTAGTGACAGGTACCAAAGTGGTGTGGGGTGGGCTGGTGGCCAGGGGGACCTCTGTGAAGAGCAGAAACCGAAATTGTGAGGGATGAGCTTTTCGTTCACCAACATCCTCCTCTGCCCCCACCCCACCAATACACAAAGAGCTTCATATTCTCCTCTCTCCCTTCTCTCCCCCTGCATCTCCACCCCCACATTTCTAAATACAAGTCCAGGGTTCAGTCTGCAGGTTGCTGATGGACATTAAATCCAGCTGATGGAAACAGCCATGTGACTTTGGGCTCTGGTGAAATTACCCTCTTTCAACTCTTCTCTTAAGCTCATGCGTCCCTTCTAAGTCCAGCTTAGAAGACAGTGGGCCACCTAATGAGTTGTCAGAAGATGCACACTCTTCTCTGGGGTCAGGATACTGCCTCTGATTTAAGCTGCATGGGTGTCTAAGGGGTGTCTTCCTCCCATCCACGCCTCCTTGCCAGCCAGTACAGATGCTCCCATATTTGAAACCAATAGAAGGATAAAGACAACACAGCAGAACTTCTCAAGAATGAAAAGGTCTTTGGAGGAGTCCAGCTCTCCCCCATCCCTCTGTCCACCACCATCCCCTGCAGGCCAAGGGATTCAGGGATGGGGAGAGAATCGTCAATCTATAGCTTGTGCATCTGATTAATTAACTAGCAGGATCACTGGTAACCTTGTTAGGCCTGAGCCCAGGACAAAGTCCTGCAAGCAGGTTCGTGTTTAGGAAAGGAACCAGGTGTTATGTTTCATAAAACAAACATCACCTGTTCTTTTTCCAGAATGCTTGTTATTAAAAGCCGGGTTTAGTAGAAAAATTAAAAGGGCTTGTTTCACTTGACATTTCATCCACTAAAGACCTAGGGGCAGGGAGACTTCTAGTCCTATTCTGATCAGGAGCATGTCCATCAAGTTTCTTCCCTGTTTTGCTTTCATAGTTTTCCATCAGTTGGTTTTGCACCTTGCACCAAATGTCAGGTAGGTGCTGAAGATCTACCAACCACAGGCATCTTTTCCAGGCCCATTTCATAGACTACAGATATGCAGAAGAGTTTCAGTTTATTATCTCTAAGCAAATACCTCACTCAAAGTCAAGGCCCCGGTCCCTTTCCCTCCTGACACACAGGTGGCAGCAGAAACGAAACAACCCATTATGAGATCCATCCGTGTCAGAACTGCTGATGAAGTCCCTATGGACACGGAGAGGGCTGATTTTTTAAAAATTCTAATTTGTTGCCAAGATTTCCAGTGAGTTCATGCTTGTTTTCCCATTTATGGCCCTGTGGCTCTGTGCTTACGTCAAGTCAGGACTTCACAAAACCTGAAGTGCCCTTGCCATCTTCTTCATTGCTAGGCAGGTTTGGAGAGGGTCCAAGTCAAAAGGACAGAATCCATAGGGATTTCCAAGGTGCTGTGGGAGTGGCTCTGCTTGGGGACTAGGTGGTTTCTGAACTCTACTTGGGGTAAACAGTACATGACACACGAGTACCATGTGTAATTTTTAAAAGATCTCCGTAGCCAGGTTTAGGAGTGTGACACACTTGTGTTCTGTAATATAAACTCAGAAGTTTCACTTGTGTAAGTCCTTCCTACTTCCTGAGACTGGGAGGCTCTTTCCCTTATTCAAAAAACAGAGACCTTGGAAGTTTTAATTAACCAAACAGGCAAAATGGTATGAAATCATCAGAGAAAAGGAGCAAACCTAATCTAAATCACTTCCTAATTAGTGCTGTCAGATAATTTACAGGATTATTATTAGACACAGATATTATATTATTTTGCATACCTATGTTCCATATTTGGGACAAGCTTATACTAAAAAAAGTATTTGTTGGTCATCTGAAATTCAAACTCGACTAGGCATTTTCTATGTTTTTCTTTGCTACACCTGACAACCCAATGAAGATTTGATCTAATTTGATTTTCAGAGATAGAAGCCTGGAGTTCTAGAATTTTCTATAAACAGAAGACCTGAGTCAAGTAACATGTTTCAGTTTTCATACACATGCAGATGGGAACTATGTGTTAAGGCCAGTCTTTGTGAAATGTGAATTTGCTTTTGTAACAAAAGTTCACTTTTTACCACATTTACTGTGTATGCAATTACCTAACAGTCCAAAAATGAAAGAACTGTTCCTAAATAGAAGGCCTTAGGAAAGACAGGCAGATAACAAGTGTTAAATACTTGCATATCAGAATTAATTAGCTCAAACCCTTGAAACAGTTTAGTTACTTTAGTTTATAAATTCTCTATCAAATTTTGCCATGGTCTACAGTTAGAAAATTAGGGTAATGATAATAGAAGCCTAAAACTTCTAACCAGGTCAAATTTATTACAAAGTGGAATTAGCAAAATTCTTCTATTTTACTCAAGACAACTAATCTTCCCCTACTTGATTTCTTTCTCTTTTCTCTTTAGATTACAAAAAAATCTCATTGCCTATAGGCCTATTCCTGAAAAGGAAACAAAACTACCAAGATCTATGTCACTGATACTAATCAAAAGTCGATTTTAATTGTTCCGAGTCCCTGTGGTGTATCTGGTCTGTCTCTGGGCATCAGAGTTATGCTGTGAGGACATTCTCTATACCCAGAGCAAGTCTGCACTTCAACTCTGAACAATAAAACACCTACATGTACTGAGTTCGCAAATTTGAAAGAAAGGACATACATAATTACATGCTTTTAAAAAGAGCAAGGTTAAAATCTATACGGCAAAATGTTTGATAAGAGTGGACACATTTTTAGGCTTCCAAATTGAATATGGCCATTGACATCCTCGTTCAAAGACAATCTGGTAAGTTGACATGCCGAGAGAATATTGGGGTTTGGGGAATATATTTTGGATCTGAATGTTTCCGAGAATCTGTGGAGATAGCACCTATCTTAGGAATTTCTCTGTCAGAGTAGTCACTAAAATATTCTAGGGTGGAGGCCATGCCCTGCAGTTCTGAATTGTTAAGTGTCACCAAGGGGTGCATCCAGGAGGAGGCTGGGGAGAGCATCCTGGTTCAATTGCTACACCAGTCAAGATAGAGAGGTGTCTCTGTTCAAAGAGTCTTTAAAGTGACAACGAGAAGGTCAACAAACAAAATTATTGAGAGACAGAAAGAGACAGAGACAGAGAGAGAAAGAGAGCGGCGGGGAGGACACGAGAACAGGCAAATCAAATGCTACTATGTTTTTAAAAGCTTTGTCATGAAACTGGTCCTATTTATTAGTGGTGAAATACAAACCATGTTATCAAGAATCTTAAGGAAATGGATTGCTGTTAAGTGATACTTCAGAATTCACCCCCTAGCAAAGCTACTGTACCATTACAGGAAGATAAGCGGAAAATCCTTGCCTCCAATAAAGGAGAACTTTGCTCAAAATACTGTAAACCATTCGGTTGCTGTTCTAATGTCAGTGATTCAAAATACTGCTCAGGAAAATTTCAGTTAACCAGCAGTACCCAGAGTCTTCATAAAGGAAGACAAAGACCAAGAGTTGGTTGATGCAAGGACATTAAAGAGGGTAATTAGCCCCTGAACGTGCAGAGTTTAAAGCTTCAATTTTCACATGCATTAATATCACACATGATAATCTCCAGGATTGGGGGTTATGATTGGTTCCTGCCCAACTCCATGTTGAGTGAAACAGCAATAATCTAGATATAATATCAGCCCCCACCCCTGCATCATACACCATCCTTCTGTCTCCTGCCTTGGTGCTTGCTACCCATCAAAATGCAGAGGGCAATTGATTGCCACTTGGAATAGGTTATGGCCCCAAGCTTGGGGTTCCTATGACGTTTTGTTTTTGAGTCCTAGGATTCTTTGTGCAAGAGGAAAAAAAATTAAGGGTCTAGACACCATCTTCAAAGAGTTTATCATTTAGGTGGGAAGACTGAATGCCAATAAGAGAGGTGATAACACACTGTGTAGATGAAGAACTACAAACCCTCAAATGCTCTTAGCATTTCTTTGGAATTTCTTTATAATGAAAAAGTAGGTAGGGTGATTTTAAAAAATGGCTTCATTTATAGCTCAAAGGCAGGTCACATCCTAGAGATAGGCCAAAAGCAAAGTCTAACAGACCCTGTTTTCAAGTCAGAGCATGTTGTAACTCGGCAGGGCAGGTCCTGCTCTGTCACAAGGCTCCATTTGGACATCTAGAAGACCTTTGACCTCTGAGTTTGATTCAACCTCTTTCTATTCTAAGCCTCTGGGAAGTGAACCTGACCATGTACCATGATCCCCACCCTCAATGGCCCCAGCTCCCCTGGGCCAAGGGCTTAATACACATAGGTCACTCTACCCCATTCCAGTGGTTGAAAGTCATGCTTCTACCCAACACCCTGGTCTACACCTGAGTTCCCTTCCAAGATGATAGCTACTGCCTCATCTTCATCACCACTAACCCTTCATTCCATCCCTTAAAGGTTGGAACTCCCTTCCTCTGCCCTCAAATCGAGTTGAGTATTCTACCAAGATGTGAATGCAAACATCACCAACCCAGATTATAGTGACTGCCACCATCCTAAGACTCTGGTTCCCCTACTGCCTCCTTCCTTCCTATCTGCCTCCATCCCCACCCCAACCAGTTCATACTCCACACAAAGCACAATGACAGTCCCACTGTACCACTGGCCTCAAATTGGGGCCCATTGCTAGCCCAACATTAGAGCTTCCCCTGGCTCGCTTTTCTAGGTGAACCCTCCTTGCAACTTCAGCATTATACTGCAAAGGTCCCCCTCTGCCTAGAAGTCAAGGCTGCTCAGGTTATCAGGATTGGACAGGAGTCTTCCCAAAACTCTGTCATCTCCACATCGTGTCTTAAATACTGGTAACTAAGCAATGTAACTTTGAGATGTCTATTCTCTTGGGGGAAAAAAATACTGGAATTGATAGGTTTGGAATGTCCTTTCTAAGCAGTTAGAAACATCTATGGTCAAATATTTGTATCTCATGCTCATTCTCATGGAATAGAGAGGGCAAAAGTTCATTTAATTTTACTCTTTTATTTGTTCATTGACAGCATTAGGAAGAAAACACCAATGAATTCTTTAGTGGCCTCTGGTCCATTTTGTAATTAGAACTCCAAAATTCAGGTAGTAAGTTGGACACAAGATGGTGCTAAGGAGTAAAAAATTCACTCTGGGTCCTTCTCCCCACAGGTTAGCTCCAACACTTCAGGTGTTCAGGGCACTTTAGAGTTTATAAATCATTTTAGTACACATAACCTTGTTTGCTTCTCAGAACTCGGGGAAGAATAAGCCAATCCTTTTTGTTTTGTTTTGTTAGAAATAAGGAGAATAAGGTTCCCACAGGTTAAATGACTTGTCCAAGATCACTCAGGCAGATCCAGGTCTCCCTTCAAAGTTTAGGTTTAGTTCTTGGTTTTCTTTTCTTTACTATTCAAGTTAGTTTTTTTTTTTATGTTAAAAAAAAATCTCATTTGGGCTTTCCTACCCGGCAAGCTATAAAGTCCTGAGCGCAACAAAGCATTATATTGTGTCCTTAACCCACATCACTACATCACAGAATGATAGCACTGGGGGGAAGTGCTGTGTTCACAGAAACCGTCAGCCAAATTCTAGAGCAAGAAAGTAACTCACATAAAAACCTGTCTTTCTTTTTCCCTTCCTTCCTTTCTCCCTAGGAAAAGAGAGCTGTCCTTGAGAGTCTTGGATTTGTACCCACTTGGGTAGAAGATCCTTGGTCTAAACTTCCTGTTCAATGCAGGCTGGGCTGGGCTGGGGCTCCAGGGCGCCCCCTCCTGGGAAAGTCTTCCTTCCTGAGAGACAAACTGTTCTGCATGCGAGGCCTCCTGCTAAGGCCCCAGTAGCCTTGTGCCTCTGCAGATGGCAAATGATAGTCCTGTTTATGTCATGTTAGGATTACTTCCTGTTAGGAAGGACTGTATTTCTGAGTATATTGGTTTCTTCGAGTTGCCATAACAAATTACTGCAAACCTGGGGCTTAAAACAACAGTATTGTCCTGCAGTACTGGGAGAGCAGAAGTCTTAAATCAAGGTCTCAGCAGGGTTGGTTCCTTCTGGTGGCTCTGAGGGAGAATCCATATCAGGCCACTCTCTAGCTTCCGGTGGCTCTGGCGACCAGTGTCACCCTTGGCTTGTCTTCACTCCAATCTCCACTTCTGTCTTCACACAGCTTTCTCCTGGGTGTCTGAGTGCCTCCAAGCTCCCCCTCTTCTTCCTCATGAGGACACGAGCCATTGGGTTGCGAGCTCACCCTAAATCCAGGACGATTTCATCTCGAGAACCTTAACGAATTACATCTGTAAACTAATTATGCTTATCTCCAAATGAGGTCAGATTCTGAGGCTCTAGGTGGACATGAATGCATGTGGGGTACTACTCAATCCCAAGCATTCTAAGCAGTCTTGGAACCAGGGCTTCCTTTGAACTCATTCTCCATGTGAAGCAGAAGCTCAAGTTCCTTGCCCTGAACTGGAAGAAGATACAGAACAACTGTCACCGTCATCCCTGGAAGAGTCCCTCACATTCTTTGGGACACTGCATGGGCATATCCTCCAGCCAGTTACCACCACCTGCATTTTCTCTAGACAGAACTTTACCAGTTGCCAAGGTCAATAAATGGACTCAAGTTCCACTGTCTTCTCTTTCCTCAGACCCCACGCTACTTCTTCAACTGCCATGTGAAAACAGAATCTCTTTTAAAGTTAGCAGGCTCCATCCATTTATTTGGTTCCCATTCCAAGTCAGTATTTGCTTGTACATCTTCTGGCCTAAGAGCCCTTTTAATTAAGATATGACTCACACATCATTTTCATGGCAACAGGACACAACATTATATGCCTTAAGAATTTTGTGGCAACAAGCAAACCTTGAACAGAACAAACTCTTTGTTTCAGTGAGAAATTCTAATTGAAGGATTTTTTTTTTCCCCAAAAAGGACATTGAATATAAACCAATGTACTAAGCAAAATGCAGATGCAGCCTCTCTTTTTACTTGCTGTTCCTTCAAACAGAAAACAAACCAACCCCCATCTCCTGGACAAACCAACTGCTCTGGAAGGAAAAGAAAACAGCCTCCATACTGATGTTCCCCAACAAAGTCCAGGAGGAAGGAAAAAAGATCAAAACCACAAAGGCCATTCAAAGCACCCTAGAAAGTCACCAGTTTGGTTTTTCTCCGCAGCTGAAGAAAATGTCTCAACAGCCCCCTCCCCCACCTGTCCCATTTTTTTTAAAGTTTCCAAATTCCTTTGTTCCTTTTCTTAGAAAAGTGAGTTTATAGATCATTAAACAACTATTAAAAACACAAGTGAGCAAACCCCAATGCATGGTTCTTTTTCCTTTGATATGCTTTCCTCTTGATTTCAGAAGTTTGAGACTTGGAATATTTTGTTAATGTCTTTGTGGGCTTTTAAATAGTCTTTGCATTGGTAAGGTAACATTCCCTCCACGAGGCAGTTAGAACCTGCCTTGCATTAGCACACCTGCTGGGCCCAAACAGGAACGTGCATTTCCCCAAATGGGACACCTCATTTGCTGAACAGACCTGAGCTCAAAATTACCTGCGTTTTTGGATTGCTCCACCCGGTTTTCATCAACCTGCATGGAACTTGGTTTTCTCCCTCTTCTCTTCCTCCCCCATCTGGACAGGAAGAGAGAGAGCAAAGAGAGAAGGGAGGGAACAAACCTCTGGCAACCCAGGCAAATTCATGTCACTGCCATCGCCAGCTCATCTGCACCAGGTTGATGCATGATATAGCCCATTCTAGCCAAAAGATGAGCTGGCTTCTGGGTTTTAAGTGTCTCCATTTGTTGGCTTGCAAATGTCACTGGTGGTAAAAATCTATCAAAGGAATCTCAAAAACAAATTACATGGTAAATTATTGTCTCCTTGCTGCACCCCACCATTGGGCTCCCACAGGCAGCCATGGGTGAGCTGGTGGAAAGCCTTCAAGATAAGCAGATTACAGAATGTCATGTGCCCCGGGCAACTCGACTTCACAGCCCAACTTCTCCTGCTCAGAGAAGTTCATCTGATTCACATGGGTCACAGGCTGTTTCAATTAATGCCCCTCTAATGATTCAAGTGGGTTTCCTAATGGGGAGGGGTAAATGAAGGGGTAAGGCCAGGGTTCTGAGGCTTCTTGTGCCTTCCCAACCTCCATCTCTGAAGGCTGTTTCCCAGGCTGACATAAGACAGGAGGCGGTGCTCTGGGGAAGATTCCTCTCTGAGAGAAAGCTTCTATGTCACTTTCCTATTGTTACCATTGCAATACTGTGAGTCTTCAGTGGGCTGTGGATCCTGGGATAGTGAATAACAAGCCCTGATATGAAAACAGAATGCAGAAAACAAATTAGCATTTTGAAAATAAAAAGCCTGGCTTTTAATCCTATTAAGATCATGGCTGCTTTTTTTTTTTCTTCTTCTGCCCCTCCTGCTAAAAACTCTGAAAGAGATACTGATGTTGCCATTAACATAAATGCTGAAATCAGCATTTCCTTTGAAAGAAGTTGTTAATATTTGGAAATGGTCGGATTTCCAATCTGAGCTTTGATTGTTATTCTATACTAGCCAGCAAGTGCCAAGGTCACAGGGAGATTCACCTGCAGACGGAGCTAAATGAATCCACTCGGCCACAATGCATGTATAATTTAACATTCTCCTCTCCAGTACTTCCATGCATTCCTAAAAAAATATTTTATTACAATAACAAATTGGTTTCAAAATCATGCATTATGTATTCTAAAATTAGGTCTGCCAGGGAAACTGTGTATACAAACACGCACACATCTAGGCAGGTCTTGGAGGAGGACCCAAATGCTGGTGGTGTCAGGGTGGGGCTTGAGAAGAACCATTCCTTCCACAAGGAACCTACCCTCTCTTCTTATCTTAGTCTGCATATTTGGAAGAAAAGGAACAAATCCATCCCTTGCTGTAAACAGCAATCGTGAATTTTCCTTGAACTGCCTCCTCTGTCAGAAGGCAGAGTGCACAAGTGTCTCGTGCCCTAAAAATAGACTGGGCAGGCAGTTTTCCCAGCTTTCCTTAAAAAAAACAATTATTCCTTGAATATTAAAAGCCTCCTTTTCCTGTGATCTGACACTTCACGTATACATTTTTCCAGGAACTGGACTTTAACAAAGCTGCTTTGAAACATTAAAGATAAAGATATCAAAGCCATCCTCACAAATTTGTGTTCAAAAATACACTTGCTCTACCATAAGCTTTCATCACTGAGTTATCCAAAAAAAGTTAACATATTCAGAAAAATCCTTAGGATTCCCATCACAAATGCAACCCCATATAATGTTTCCCTAATAGATGCTTGTTTCTACCGGGGAACTTCCATCTCAAGTTAAACACACATTGATTTAGCATTCTTCCACAACATTGGTATGGTTTTTCTCATGTATATTTGAAAGGAGTTATATTAAGATTAAGATTAAAATAATCTTCTGATTCCTTTCATTTTTTTTGTCTGTTTTAGATCTTTATATCACACTGACAAAAGTTCCATGAGTGAATTCTAAGGTCCCTAAATAAATGGAGGTTTCATGATAAAGAAGGTATTTGATCTTAAAAATTCGAGAAAGACATTTAGTAGAGTTTTTCTCAAGTTTCAAAGTTTCTGAGGCATGAACTTGATCTCTTTATATTAAAAGGAAAAAATACTTAGATTATTTCAGTAGGGAATTTGTTTTCCATTAACTTGCAAGCTAAACATCATTGGTCTGTTTCTACTGGTCTACTAACTTTTGAATAAAACAACAAAAATTCCTGAGAGATGCACTCACAAATCTCTTTAAATTAGAATGAGTCTAATTTTTATGATGCCAATGTGATAGGCTTTCTATTTTTAAGGCAATGCCCAGACCTAAAAAGTTTAATTCCCTGACGGAGTTTTTAATAAGAACAAATTATGAGTAAATTCGATGCTACAACATTTCCTTCTCAAAAAAAAATCTGCAAACACTATATTAAAAAAAATCATTTCCCAATTCAATTTCAATGTAGTGATATGACTAGATGCATAGCTTTTCTATAGTGAAATTATAAGGCATAATTTTCTCTAATCTAATCAGTAATATCTAAAAATGGGAAATGTTAACAGCATAATTTCTCGTTCCTTTTGTATTGTAATTTAGGCTGACACATGAAAGCTTTGCTTTTCAGAAGAACAATTAAGAAATTGTTGATAGAAATTAAATATTACTGACAACGGGGAAATGCATTTATTTCTCATTTGCTGCATCTAGACATACCACGCCTACCTCCCATCAGAGATAATCGAAAGTAAGATAGTGTAAAAGTAAAAGTGAACTAAAAAGCCTAATCTTTTGTGCTAAGCAAAAAGGTGATTTATATAAGTAATAAGCAAATTTCAGAGTATTATACATATATTATATTATATATTATATTGTATTATATATAATATATATGTTCATATACATATAAAATCCTCTAAAAATGCCTTAAGTTGTAATCTGTAGGCTAAATGATTAAACTCTCTCTGGGTTTGTTGGTTACAGAGCTATATTCTTCATTTTAGCTGTGGGCTATTTGCAGCTGAATGCAAACTGCTTTTTTATTTGTTATTAAAGGCAGTTCACATATGATACCACCTTGTGTGTATAGAGAATGCAGGGTGCCTCACACTATTTAAGAAAGTATTAGGATAGAATTAAAAATGGGTAAAATAAAAAGGCCTTCGGTAGTAATTATATTACATTTCCACATGACAAATATCTATATAATCAACTTTTCTAATGCTGACATGAAAATCCTAAGTGATAATTCATGTCAGGAATGAAAATACCTTTTTGGTGGTCATGAGAGGAGCATATGAAATTAGGTGTAAAACGGTGTTCTGATAAATACTTCCTGTTGAATTGTAAATACAAAAACTCATATGTAACCAACCATATAAACTGCTACATATAAAAAATTAAATTAGAGAAAAGGACAAAGTAAGATGACAAATAAGAAGTCTAGAAGTTGTAAGGGAGTGGAAGAAGACAAATGCATTCTGATTCATCTTAAGCACAAGCACGGGTTTTATTTGTCTTAAGCATGAGCTCGCTTAACAGCTACCCAGGCAGGAGTCAAGAAAAATAATTCCCTAATGCCACTTAAAAAAAAAGTCAGTGGAGAGCATCAAACAGGTTTTGAATCTAAATATTCTTTAAAAAAAAAAAAAACTTCTTCCTGAATTGGCAGCTCAGAGTACCCAACAGATAAGGTTACAATAAGGTGGGCAGTCAACATTCTTTGGTTGGTTTGAAGCTGTTTTATTAAGGGCGTGCCAAGAATTCCAGTTCTTAAAGAGTAGAGGCCCGAATTCAGCGGTCTCTACTTCTGTCCCCAGCCTGGCCATCTGCCAGAGAATGTCACAGTCTAAAGGACAGAGTGAGAACAGTTTCTGCAGGCTCCTTAGACTCCTGCTCCTGGCTTTAGAGTGAAAACTCTTAGGAGCCTTAAACTTGGTCACTTGGAGCAGGGTCAAGAAGGGAAAGGGAGGAAGGAGAAGGATACATAAAGCTGTGTGGAGCCACCCCTCTCTGTAGGTCTAATGAGGCTTGGTCCACCAAACAATCACAACAATAAAATGCAGTGTGTCCTGGGGTCCCCTCTGAAAGAATAAAACTGGAAGCCTGTCTGTCATGCTGAATGCAGAACCCGAAGCGTGCACCGCGGGGTTCGATGCCTTGCGCCTGGCTGTATTCACAGGCGAGGCAGACAGATGCGTGGCCTTTGACAAAGCCAAGAGATGGGCATTTCAAAAATAAAATCATCTCCCAATTACAGGGAACCCTTCCTCCCTGGGATCCCAAAGCACTCTATCAACCTAAATTGGAATCCTGTCTACTGAGCTGCTTTCCGTACAGCCCCTCCAGTATAAATTGGATCAAATGCTCTCAGATTAATTCCTGGAAACCTATATTCATCTTTGTATATCTTTATTACAAAACTAGCCACAAGACTGCTCGACAATTTTCATTACCAGAACAGCTTTCGGAGCTGGATTATGCCATGGTTTATCCCTCCGTGACCCCAAACCATCTTGATAGCCCCATTATTGTATATTCATACAACACACCTGAGCCCAAGATAATAAGAGAGTTATAGAGAAGGAGGGGAGGGGGGCATTTTATTGCATTTTATACACTGCTATTCTGCAAGGATATTTAACCTGATGCAGGCGCCCCCAGAAGTCCATGCCACGCTCTAACTTGCAACCTAACACCTGAGACCCTCAAGACCCTCCCCACTTGGAAGGGAAGGAAGGGAACCCGAGGAGGACCCTGGACCTCTTGGCGTTGCTCAGACCTCATTTCTCCCTGCCTGCTTTGGGTAGGGGGACGGAGGCCCTGCACAAAAAGAAGCCACGGCACAGAGGACCCCTGGCCCTTCACAGAAAGAGAGCAGGATTTTTTGCCTGCAAAAAGGAAAACAGGACTTTTGTATGTGTAGGCTATAAGATGGGAATGGGGATGGTCAGTGGTCTTAGCTGTAGCTATGTGTGATGTAAGATGTTTGTTTCAGTCAAGTACACTAGAGGTGTCGTTCTCAGAATGCTGCCTGCCACTGACAGGTATTGAATAGGCTAATTCTGTGATGATGATTATGATCTAGCATTAGATTATATTTATATGTACTAATATTATAGGTAACTATAATATTTTTAAGTATTATGTTAGAATTAAAAGGCTTGCTTTTCACCTGATTGGTTGTTTCTTATCCCTCTATCCCTCATATATGTAAAAAAACCTACTCACATATATAAATATAAAATTATGTATAGTGTGATTAATATATAAATGTGCATATGGATGTGGGTGTGTCTACGCATGTGTGTACTGTGTGTAAAATTTTCCACGTAGCTTCCTCTCTTTTCTCTCTCACCAGTTACATTCTTCCTGGTCTAGTTCAGCAATATCTTCAGTGACTCTCCAGCCTGCTAGCCTGTCTGCTTCTCTCCCTCCCTCTCTCCCTTTCTCTTTCTCCCATCTTTTCTCTCTTCTTGCTTCCCTTTCTTTTGAAACAATGTCAGCTTGGCTTTTAAAACAGGAAGAATAAACTAGATGAATAATCCATTATTCATACATTCCAGAGAAACTTAAGGCTTCTATTATCTCTTTCCACTAAATGTGATGCTAAAGTACAGTGAGACTGGTTTCTTAGATAGATGCAAAAAAAAAAAAAGGCAAGAAAGTCTTACTTTTTTTTTTTTAAGATAACTTAATTTTATTTACTCATTTTTACATGGTGTTGAGGAGCAAACTCAGTGCCTCACAAGTGCTAGGCAAGTGCTCTACCACTGAGCCACAACTCTAGCCCCAAGTCTGTTTTATGAACATGTTTTTGTTCCTCTTCTTAAAAAAAATCATCTCTATTTTCTGTTGCTCAAAGCGATCCTATAAAATGCCATTCAGACAGGGAAGTCTGTCTCCCTGTTCTCAGGGGCTGAGCTCCTCTCAGGAAGGGGGCCTGACATCTGGGAGCCTAATGAATCAGAACCTAAGAATTGGAATGTTCTGATCTTGCCCACACGATCTCGGGCCATCTGTATGCAATTTGAAGTTTAGAAGCCCTTAGGTGAGAGGATTTTCAATGACCTATTTCTGAGACCTCCTTCAGACCTACAAGATCAAATTCTTTGGGATTAGAGATCAGAAATGTGTACTTTTTTTTATTCCCTAGGTGATCTGATATCACCAGTTAAAGATCTGCTCCATTAAGGTTTGATTGTGTGGCTTCTGGCTGGGCCTTTGGGGACTGGCAAGGGGAGTCCTCACATAGGGCTTTTCCCCTGCCATCCCTCTAATGGGATCTCAGCAGAGGGTTCTGTCACCTCTGCTTTGTGCACTTCCTTCTAAGATTCAAGGTCCTCCATCAAGAGCCCACCTCCCTAAACCATCTTTCAGCTCCTTTACCCCATACCATCCTTGAGTCTCCACTAAGCCAAACAATCACCAAGTGCCCCAATTTTTAGGACTTCTCATTTGTCACTCAGTAGGTTCCCCCTTCTCTCATTGCATTCCCACTCAACCATCTCCCAAGGAGCCTCTGAAGGCCCCCAGACTCCCGGATCCTACTCAGCCCTCTCCTTTGTCCACTCCTTTTCCACTTTTACATGTTTAATTTTAAAGCTGCCATTTTGCACTTATTGACGGACGTGCTATATCAAATGGTCCACATGTCATTTTGTGTGTATCATTATTTTTAAAAACCAAGCCTTGGGCTTATATAATTTTTACTTCTTACAGATTCCCGATTCCCGTGTTCCTGAACCACTCTTACCTACTGTGGTGTTCTACCCACCCCGCCACACCTTAAGGGTTAACTAATTTTCAGGATCCCTTTCCTCGTTCATGTGAAAAGAGAATAGAACTTCAAAAGGCATCCAGGATTCCAACTAATTTGTCCCCAAAGAAACCTAGGAGAAGTGACATTTTCCCAGAAGTACTTAAAAACCAGGGGTTCATTCTCAGAAGCCACCCAAGGGGCTGCTGGCTAAGACCTTCAGCAATCTCCCTGCTCTGGGCACATGATGATTTGTCGTCCATTTTATTGTTTCTTCTGTATGCTGATTGCTTTTGATTCATTACACGACACAGAGTCCATGAGAACGAGTCATTTTTCAAGTTAACAGGTGCACAATGAAATTAGATTAAAGTTTTGTAAATTTGCAGGTGGAAAAAAACATCCACTTGGGACCAATTGAAGAGGGTGTGAGTAAGAGAAATACAGAGGGCAGCAGATTGAGACTCGCCTGCCGTGGGCACGCGGTTACTGCCCATTCACACAGAGGGGTTTTCAGGGGGGGACATCCGTGCTCCTCCCTCTTTCATCTCTATTCGTGCCAGTTTCCCCCTTGGGCTTTTCTTGTCTTGCCCTTTCTCTGGACGAGGGCTGGACTCTGGGTCTTGTCACATCTCACTCATGCGGTGGGGCTCTCGGGTTCAGTGGGCAGAGAGCTGTGTGACCCGGGGGCCAAGTGAGTGTATCTCACTAGAGATGCTGCACACGCCACTCAATTCCTCTAAGCCTTGACCAGTTCAGACTTCGATGATTGCGTTCCTCTCCTGTACCCAGGGTAAAATATGGCAAGCTGTACCAAGGGAGATGTGCACACAAAGCATGTTTTCAATATCAATGGAAGCTAAGTCCTTTCTAGCCTCCCCAATCCATTTCTTTTTGTCTTTCTCTTCTGATTCTATTTCTACCTGATATTTTTCTTGAGACCACTTCCCTTCGTTTTTCTAATTCTTTTATACTGACCCAAGCATATGCCCGCTAAAGTGATCGCAGCACCCATTGGAAAGAAAACACTCCATAGCACTATCTTGTTTTACTTTTGTTAAAAAACAATTCCCATTGAAGCAGTGACAGCCAGCCTCTGTAATCTGTACATACAATTTAATCCTTTAAAGAATCAGCAGGGCCCACATCAATCAAGAGCCTTCATCAACTTGTAAAAACAATATTTTGATTCAATCAGATTCAAAGCCCTGAAATTCGCAGCTAATTAATGCAGGGTCACTCGAGGGCTGTGCAATGGTGGCTGGAACAGTGGTCAAATATTTACCCTTGGCACACACACGTTTGCATCACCACAGGACCTGGGTGATGGTCAAGAATAGATAATGCATCTATGGCTGCAGCAGGTTTCATCTGGCTCAAGTATTTGGATAAATAATTACTATGTAAGGAGACAAGGAGAGAAAGGCTTCTTCCAGACCCACATGGAAGGAAACGTCTGTTGAAGGAAAATGGACAGGGACCAGCTAGTATCTTGCTGATGCTTTGAACATTCCAAATGTCTGAAGCAGAGAGGTACTCTATAGAGTCCTTCCTGCAATACTCAGAATAAATGATGGGTTCAAAGTTTTATAAGTCTGTCAATCCACAGGATCTTTTGGATAGGTGTAGATTTCTAATGAATTTGCTTTGGTTTGCACTTGGAGACATTTTGAGAAACAATGTATTTTGGAAGGAGGGACGTGCAGAAAATCACACTGTATATGCCTGTTTCTTTTTCTGGTTGCTGAAATATTGATACTTAACAAACACAATGCAGAAAGAGAAAGCATCAGGATGTCTCGTTCCTGATCAAATATAATAATTTGGATTTTTTTTTCTTAAAACACTTAAGTAGGCAATCTGAAAGTAGGTTTGTATAGAAATTATATCTTGACCCCTTACTTCTTCTTTCCCTACTTTTGACATTCATAAAGCCCTAAAAAAAATGATACGTGGTCATTCTTGCTGTGATATTACACTAGATAGTTTTGCAAGTTAATATTAATGGGAAACAGTGACCAAGGAGTAGATGGGATCTCTCTGTATTTCTTATGACTACAGTTATCTCAAAATGAAAAGTTAAATTTAAAAACTCATTATGTATAGTTAGAACAGGCACAGAATTGAACATTCTTAATCATTTTCACTCCTGAGCCTGCCCCAACTCATATCCCAGCCTCTCAAACAATTCTAAGAAGAGCAAGCATGAGAAAACTTCAATGGATTATTCTTTCCTTCAAACTGGGTGCCAAGAGTAGGAGGTTTATTTCAGTTTTATAGTTCTGCATTTATCTTCAAGGAGGAAGATCTAAAAAAAAATCTAAATTTCTTTTAGAAGAAATTATTTAAATGATGGCCACCCAGCCTTCCTGATGGGCTCCACATTTTTATAGTTATCTCCCTATGAATTTGAACAACTGCATGAAGATTTGCAACATTATCTGCTTGGATAAAATACAGTGTTTACAAATATATTCCAGGTCTAATTAGGCTATGGTAGAAAGAACTTAAGTGACTCTTGGCAATACTAAAGTCACCCTTTATCTGTGGTTTCACTTTCTTTGAATTCAAATACTTGTGAATGTCCCCTCCCCCCCACACACACAGTCCAGAAATATTCCATGGAAAATTCCAAAAATAAGCAACTCATAAGTTTTGAATTGCATGTTGCTCTGGATAATGTGATGAAATCTCACACTGTCCCACTCCATCCCACCTGGGAAGCAAATCAGCCCTTTGTCCACAATATATGTGCTACCTGTCAGTCACTTGGTAACCATCTGGAGTATCAGATCAGTTGTCTGAAATATCACAGTGTTTGTGTTCAAGTACCCCTTATTTTACTTAATAAAGGTCCCAAATGCATTGCAATCCTGGCAATTTTAGTACAGTATACTGTTATAATTGTTCTATTTTATCATTAGTCATTTCTGTTCATCTTTAACTGTTCCTAAATTATAATTTAAACTTTATCATGGGTATATATGTAGAGGAAAAAACTGTGTGTGTGTGAGAGAGAGTGTGTGTGTGTGTGTGTGTGTGTGTGTGTGTGTGTGTGTTTGCTCTCATCTTCAGTTTCAGGTGTCCATTGGGGATCCTGGGATATATCCCCGGAAGGTGCAGACATGAACTTTTCCATGACTGAGATTTCTGATTGACATCAATCACCGGGGCCAATCTGATTGTTGAACAATCGACATTGATCACTGTGATAGACCAAATAAATGTTGTGGCTTTGCTCAAGCTCAGCATTTCACAAATGCAACAAAGCCTGGATTCATAGGATGCTGCCAAGATTATTTTTTTTCCAACACTCAAGCTGGTCTACCTGGGGCTACTTGATAAAACATTTGGACTGAATTAAATAGGCACTTCTGTCAGACAACTGATTTGATTGATTTTTTTCCCCACTGTATTAACTGGTTATTTTGATTTCTGTAGACATTTAAAAGACTTACAAAATCATAGACTCATAGAATTTTAGCAAAAAAAAAAGCATTCTTAGAAATCATATAGTCCAGGTTTTCCCTCTAAGCTTCAAGGTATTAAATGAAATTCATCAGGGGGAGGATATATACATTAAATATGTTTGGGAAACACTGAGCTGAAGAGGTTCAATTATTTGATTGCTTCCTTGTTTGATACAGAAGTTCTCAAAGGCTTTAAAATGCTAATATGAATTATGATTCTAAAAGAAGGGAATATAATATAATAGGTTCATCCAATATATTCAACACAGAGTCTTTCTCCTTGCTTCCTTCCTCAGATCAAAATTAACAAGTTTAGAAATTCTGTGATGTAGTAGTGCAAACTTTACAGATAGGGAAATATATTCAAAGAGAATTATTTTATTTAAAATACCTCCCCTTGTACAAAATGGAAACTAGAATTCAGGGCTTTAAATTCCTAGTCAAGTCCTTTGAACTGAACCAAAATCATTTCTTCTACTTTCTATTGTGAAAGTTTTCAAACATATTCAAAAAAAAAAAAAAGAGAAAATAGACAATTTCCATATTCCCATTATTCAGATTCTGTAATGCTCTAGATATTGCTTTACCTATCCCTTTTTTCTCTTATGTACTATCTGTAATAATTTATTTAAAATATACATTATGTATGAAATATTCTCTGGTACAATGTATTAAAAACTTACAAGAATTAAATGAAAGCATCCTGTCTTTAGCATTACTAATTATTAATGGTCCTAAAATAGTGACCATTCAATTTTATAATTTTTCCCTATGTGCTAGCTGGAATTCCTCTATATAAATGAACTTTCCTTCATTAATTGAATATTTAGTTTACCCAGAAATACAATTCATGGAAGAAAAACAGGATAAATGTTTACTTATTTATTTTCTTTTAGTTACCAATTTTCAAAGTAATAAGTTAATCTAACACATTAGTAGCTATAGAGTTAATTTTGATTTATTTATCTCCCTATTGCTTTCTCTCTCGTTTATTTTCATGTCATTTGACTTTAAGTTTCAATGAACTTCATTTCTTATTCTTTTTGATGTTGGAAGTGTCCTACTTATTGCCAAAGGAAGCCTATTCACATTGATTTTATATCCTTTTGACAGTTTCTATTCTCTCTGGTACAATAAACTATTTTGCTTCTAACCTGTATATTTCCTGATACAGAATGGAACCAGCCAACCCCTTAGGAAGCCTGAGTTCCTTTAAGTGAAGAATGGTATTTAGAAATCACAATCTGAACACCAAATGTGCTCATGGCTTTTCGGTTACCATTACTTGTTCAATGGACAGATCTAAGAAACATGCCTATTGCCTTTTCAAGAAAAAAAAAAACAACTCATTTTTTCTCAATTTCTCAAATTTTCCCAAACAATGATCAAACTCCTGGTCTTCTTCAAATATTTTCAAGAGAAGGGAATCATATATTATAATTTAGGCACTAGCCCACAACTTTTTCTATGTGTATGATTGCATATTATATGTGTTAATTCCTCTTTTTGTAAAATTATTTTTAGTTATAAATGGACATAATACCTTTATTTTATTTTTTTATGCGGTGCTGAGGATTGAATCCAGTGCCTCACAGGTGCTAGGCAAGCACTCTACCACTGAGCCACAACCCCAGCCCTGATAACATAGTTAGAACTTTAAGAGGAATTAACAGTTCAACCACAACACTGGGAAATCACACTTCATTATTCCTACATTGATGTGTTGGCTATGTGAGTAGCAAAATTCTGGATGCCTGTGTTCACATCTGAAATCAGATAAATTATTTGCAGAAATATTTTTTTTTACATGACTGGACCCTTGTTAAGTCCTTAGCTTCTAGAGATAAATTCAGATGGTTGCAAATAAAAATATACCTATGGATTTTTCTTTAAATAATCTAATGGACATAGACGAAATAAGGTAGAAAATTGACACTGGAAATTGAATAATTTAATAATTCCAAGGATCAAATTGGAAATCTTTCAGTACAACAGTGATTTTTTAAAGTATTATATTTAAACTATAAGCATCGTAAAGGGATAGTGTTTATATTACCATCCTTCTCACTTATGATTTAACCAATGATGAATATTAGAACAAATTTTCCAATCAAAACAGTGGGTACATTGTATACTTCCTCTTTCTTTTAAGTTCCTACTAAAGTAACTGAAAAATGCTGCTCTTCAAAAGATTGATATCATAACTACACTATGAGACAAGCTACAGATCTAGACAATGACTAAAAACTCTTGAAGTAAAGAAAGCCAATGTAGCCTTGGCTTATTAGAAAAAGCAGAGGAAGAAAAGATGTAGCATAAAACCCTAGAGGCAAGAATATCTGTTCTGAAGGAGTTCTGAAGAAGTTTCAGGGCCCAGTCAATATAAAGACGGGGCCATATTGAACTGAGAGTCCTTATGAATAGATTCTTCACCTTGGTTTTGATTCATCCTCCATGATTTCGTGTCTAATCTTCAAAACTCAATGTTCTGATATATTTGTTCCCTCATAACCCCAAATGGATGTACATCTCATTCCTTCAAATTTCCAATCTTCTTCACTGTTAAAACAAAGGAAGATCTTGGCAATGAAGAAGATTGGAAGTTTAGTGATAACTATTTGTTACTGGTGTTTCCCACTTGGACATAACTCTTGCCTTGGAGTGATATCAGGTGACACACATAGGGGAGCTTAAGTAGTCAAATAAAATAAACATGCTCAGGTTTAGGAATTAGTTCCCAATAACTTTGTGAAGCTCTGGTCACTGCTATACTAACCTATTTTAAATAAAGTATAGTTTTTGATTAATCTCAGTACAAAAGTCTATGTGGTTCATCTATTGCACATTATACTGGTTTGGGGATGTAGAGGAATTACAGCTACATGGTTGTGAGACGTGCCAACAGATCACAGCTTTCCCCAGAGAACCCTGACATGGCCTTGGAAAATACTTTAGAAAATCCCAACATGCACTGCTTCACCTGGGCTAATTAGACCTTTCCCTTTTGTCTACAGCTGTTATCTGCACACCTCTCCCCCTCACAAAGTAAACCTGTGATATCTGTTCTCACTGAAATTCCTCCCATTGAAACAGACCTAGGAAATCTGGACAAAAAATATCATTTAAAAAAATCTTCAACTAATTTCACAGAAATCTTTAGTACCAGAAAGAAAGAGTAGGCTGAAAATTGGGGAGTTGATCACATGAGCTAAACAATGTCGATAGTATAGTCTGGAGAAGGGTGTTTCAAATTTAGAACCCCAGAGGATTTTAGTGACCAGCTAGAGACAGAAAATAAGATTGTATGCCCTGTGTGCTATGGAGTCAAAATGACCTACATGTAATTTGGGGTCCTCAAAGAGATCATCGTTGGTGAAAGCCAGGAGAGATGTTGCCATCCCCCCAATGGGGAGTTAATATAATTTATCTATACTTGGGATTTGATTAGGAAAAAGTAGTACCTGTGCAGGAAGACCAAATCTCAGAAATTAATGTACTACAACATCCTTTTAGACAGACATGCTGGAATCCAGGTCACAAATATCCCACAAAAGAAAACACAAAATTTATAAACTGCATCTTTTAAAATAAAACTACCCTAAAGGAAAATCAGCAAATCTCCTCAAACATGATATTAAGACACTCTAGAACTTCTCCCAGCATTGATTCTGACATAGACTGTGACACAAAATGTTCTAAAATTATCAAAATCATATAAGAAAGAATATAAAGTATAGGAAAAGGATAATTCACAATGAAAACTGCATGAGCAACGGAAAACGAGTTAGAAGAAATATTTCAAAATCGGAAAAAACTAACTTAGACACCAAAATCTAAAAACTCAGGGAGAGGCTCAAGAGGAGGTTGACAAGAGATGAAGATAGAATTAATGAACTAGAAGAAATACCTAAAGAACCTTTGAGAGAATAGTACAGAAAGAGAGAAACATAGAAATGCAAAAACTTGGTTAACAGAAGTCAGATTTAGAGGGAGAAGTCCTGATGTACATCTAACTGGAGTCACAGGAGAAAAACAGGAAGGGAAACAAGGAAGAAAAGAGAAGAGAGAAAGAGAACATAAACAAGGCAGAGAATATAGTTGAAATAATAATAAAAATCATATTTACAGAGCCTAATAAATCCCAAGCAGGGAAAAATGACAGCAAATCTGTTAGAAGAGCAAAGAAAAAGAAAAATGACCACAAATCTGTCAGAATAGCAAAGACAAGATAGAAAATTTCTTACCTTGATCTTCAGAGGAGTAACATTACCAACTGAGAGCTGACCACCAGCGAAGGGAGTAAGAAACCCACAGAATAAAATTATCACCAATTTTTATACATGAAAATGTTACTGGAATAAATAAGACCTAACTTTCCTCTGTTCATATATGAATATCCCACCAGTGAAACTCCACATCATGTACAACTACAAGAATGGGATCCTAATTAGAATAAGTTACACATCATGTATGTATAAAATGTCAAAATGCACTCTACCATCATGTATATCTAAAACGAGCAAAAAAAAAAAAAAAGGATATCAAACAATATGTATAATTAAAGGGTAGAAAATTGACACTGGAAATTGAATAATTTTAAGGGCTGTTTTAAGAGATATCAATGTCCTATTTTGCCAAATTTGGGCAGAAAAATTGCACCCATGACAAAGTTACATGTGTATGTTTATTAGAGGACTTTCTGTTTTCTGATTTTTAATATGTAATCAATTTTTAAAAAATATTTTTTTAGTTGCAGATAGACACAATACCTTTATTTATTTATCTTTATGTGATGCTGAGGATCAAACCCAGTGCCTCACACAAGCCAGACAAACCCCAGCCCCAACCCCATAAATCAATTTTTTAACCTTACTGTTTTGTAAGGAAACTCACTTCTTTGTACAACACATTTGTGTTACCAATAAGCCAAGTACATAAATATTTTCCAAATTAAAGAAAAAGAATATGTTACTGTCTATATTTTATGAAGAAGTCCTTAGCTTCTATAGATAAATTCAGATGGTTGCAAATAAAAATATACCTATGGATTTTTCTTTAAATAATCTAATGGACATAGACGAAATAAGGTATTATGAATTGATAGTTGCTAAAACTGGACAATGGGTACATTAAAGTTCATTATACTACTGCCTTTACTTTTATATATAGATGAAAATTTCCAAAATAAAATGTGAAAAAAATTGTCACATTTCCCTATAATTTAGAAATATATTAAGATTTTTGTGGAGCAAATAACATGTTGACTGGGGTTGTGCCCTGAACACAGGGGAAAGCAGGTGGAGATACAGAGGCAACAAGACTGAATGAATGTTAGTATTGCTGAAGGGAAATGATGGTACCTGAGAGTTAATCTTACTCTTCTCTCTCCTTTTACATGTGCTTCAAATTTCCCATTAACAAATTAATTTTCTTAAAAAGAGAAAAGTAGAATGAAGGAACCAAGAAAAATGAGAGTAGAAAAAAATGGAACTTGAAAATAATTATGCAATGGAATGATTCAAGAAAATTTCATTATCTAAATTTTGCCATGATTAAAAAAATCAACAGGCCACTGATAGAACAGATCAAGGAAAGAAGGAGGAGATAAAAATAGCAATATCAGTATTGAGAATGAAAATGACAGATGACATGGATATGAAAAATAAAATCTATGAACAACTTTACATCAACCAATTTAAAAATTCTGCAAAATAATGAGAAAAAACTTATGATGTCAGAAAAGGGTATAGGAAAGAACTTATAAAACAAAATATTGGTGGTACCAAGGACATTGATATCATGGGTTTTTAGTCAACAAAATCTAGGTACCGTGTCTAAAACCAACGGTTAGTATGAAAAATACACAATGAATAATACAATATGAAAATGATAGCAAACTAATCAGGAAAAAATGGACAGAGGATATGAATAGGCAGTAAAAGGAGGGGAAACATCTAAATGTCCCTAGGTATCTGAAGATATGATTTTACTAGCAGTAGGTGAAATATACTTTAAACCAATAGTGAGATACCCTTCACATTTACCAGATGGATAAATGTTAGCAAATGAAATAATACCAAGTATTAGTAAAGATATGCACACACAGTTGGTAGGTGCATTAAATGGGAGAATGCTACCAAACCCTATAGAAATCCTTACTGGCACCAATTGTCCTATGTATATGCCTTGCAGTTCCATTTCTTGTCCATGGCCCAGGGAAGTTCTTGCACAGGTCTCCAAGAGAACATGCTTCAGGATGTATGTCTCAGGGTTGCTGGTACAGCAAGAGGTATTACTCAGGATACTTTCATTGCAAGAAATGGAGCTCATTATCTCTCTTTTCCCACAAGTAAAAGACTTCTTCCTCCGAGTCCCTCTCTGTCAACATCACCATCGTTCCTATTACCCACACTCTGAGATTGCTTACATGACCATTAATCATCTTATTTATTTCTGCCTCCACTCCCCTCTTCTGGGTCAGCACATCTCTTGGGCTGGATAATGGCCTCCAATGTCCTCTAGCAGAGGGCACCAAGGACTGCTTAGTTGCTAAATCCGATGGACAATTTTCAGTCCTTAACTTACTTGACCTTTCACATGCAGCAAAAGAATCAACAACTTCCTTATTGAAATATCATCTTCCTTTGGATTCCATTCTTTCCTGATTTTCTTTAGTAGACTCATCTCTCGCTCCCCTTTGCCTGTCCATTTCTTAACTGCCCTTGCTCAAAGGGGTTCTGGCCAAGGTCCTTTTTTATTTTGACCCCATTCACATCCCCTGGGTGACAGTATCAACTCTCTTGGTAGTGATTAGCATTACTATGCTAATGCCCTTGACACTTATCTGAGTCCAGCTACCTTGACTGATATACAAATTGATCTCTCTTTACTAGATGCTTCTTTCTAAATATTTTCTAAGAGCCTCTAATTCACTTAACTGAATTACCTTTTTTCCCCAACCCAAAGCCCCCTCCTGTCCTACTGGCCTCTACTTCATTCAACTATACATTTGGTTGCCCCTGTGCCTGAGGGTCACCTGGGGCACCACCCTCTTCCTCACCTCTAGCCCCCATCAACCTCCAATCCCAGTGGATTATATTTCCTAAACGTTCTCAAATGAGGTTTCTTGGATCCATTTCCACTGCTTTAGGCCAGGCTACCATTTTATGGCTCCCCACTATCACTTTCTAATCTCTTCTCCACAAGAAAGTTGGTGGAAGTATTTCTACTATGCAGTTTGGTCTATATCATTGCCTCCAAGATAGAGTTTAAACATGCTCCTGTCCCTCTGTCTAGCTTAACTTGTAACCTCCTTTCCCATCTCTCCCCACACTGTGATGACCACTCCCCAAGCAGCACCCTACCATGCAGGAAACTTCTTTTGTCTTCTGCTGCTGGCCCTACCCCCAAAACACTGCCCAGAGCACCTTAGTGCCCTCTTCACCAACTGCCCTGCATCACTCTTGTTAAAAAGCTTCCCATGGTTAGGATAAGCATTTCTTCTATATGTTCTCATGGAGCCCATTACAGCACATCCCATCATAACACTCAACTCCTTTTGTCTACTTCTCTGTATTCATGACTGGGTAGAGGGCAGAGGACATCAATATAATGCACCACCCTATTTTTAGATCCACTAGAGTCCTCAGTATTTAATAGATAATATCTATGTGTTACACAAATGAAGAAATGAATGAAGGCACACCCATACCTCTGCCATATTGATTCTACTTAGAGCATAGAGTGCAATCTACCACCTTCCTAAAACAAAACAAAACAAAACAAAACCTCCTCATGTAGTTGAACAAAAGTCAAATGCTTTTGTAGCTGGGCATCGATGGTCCTCACGACCTTCTGGAATACTCTTCAACCAACCTAAATAACTCATATTTCACGTGTCTGTGCTTCACTGATTCTCACCTCTGTGCTGGCTCATGTTTTTTCTCAAACTCTCGCAGTACATTATTTCCCCACATCTCAGTCTTACTTATTGTTCAAAACCTAACAAGCATGCCACCTCTTCCATGGAAGCTTCCCTCATCTTGCCCTCTGGCAACCACCTCTCCTTCCCCTGTCCTTCCACAACATTTGATCTGTATATTCCTTATGCATCTTATCACTTTGTAGCTGCTAACAATCTGTTTGTATTTGTCTTTTCTCATTCCATATCTCAAGCTCCTTGGAGCAGAAGTCATTTAAAAAAAATCTGTGTGTATTGAATAGAATCATGTTCCACCAAAATTCATGTCCACACTGAACTTAAGAATATGACCTTATTTGGAAATAGGTCATCTGCAAGGATGTAATTAGTTAAGATGAGGATGTATGGTATAAAAGTGGGCCTGAGGTCCAATGACTGGTCTCCTTATAAGAAGGCCACATAAAGACAAAGGCAGGGATCATGTCAAGGTGGAGGCAGAAATTGGAGTGTTCTCTCTACAAGATGAGGACTGCCATCAACATCCAGGAGCCAGGAGTCCTCCCCAAGTGTCTTTGCAGGGGGACAATGGCCCTCGTTACACCTCTCAAACTCCTATTTTCTATAACTGTGAGAAAATAAGTTTCTATTGTTTTAAATCTCCTAGTCCATGATAACTTATTACTACAACTCCAGGAAACGAATATACTCCCTCTATGTCTCCCTCCTATATCAGGATAGTCTTTGAGTGCTAACTTCAGTAACCTTTGCTGGAAAAGAAGATGAACACTGAGGCCTACACTGTTATTCTGTGAAGATCACATTTCTCCCCATAAACATACCTCATTGACAAATTCCTGAATATTCCATATATCCCCATCTTGCACCAAAGAAATTTTAGTAAGGGATTTTTTGCAAAAAAAATATTGCATAAAAAATTGCATAAAATAATGTAGTAAAATAAAGAAAGTGACATTATCACTCTGACTGCAGGTTTTTGTCATAGTAAATCATGGCTCTCAACCATCTCTTCATGGTGGGGCATAGAAAATTGAAAATTCAAAATTTGGTTCAATATAATGGAGGGTTCCAAGGGCTCTTGTGAGGTTACTCATGAAGACTTGTCCTCTAATGCAGCTCAGAAGTGGGGGTAGGACAGTCCTGGAAAGACAGGTCTTGAAAGACAGGCATGATTTCCCCCAAAAGCAAGTCCCCACACTTCAGGAAGCTCAGCGACTTGTTGTGCCCACTTTACTTTCTCTGTTGTGCCCACTCCATCAGATAGCTCCGGCCGGACCAATTCTGCTGGCCCAGCTAGGTCAAGACACACCAGCTCTTTTCCAAGAAATCTCAGTTCACATCTCTTTTCTGTCACTGGCAGAAAATGAGAAACGGTGACAGGGGTCACATACTTCTTAAAATACTACCTTAAAGTATAGGTTTCTTCATACTTTCTCAGTTCTTCTAAGAGGAGGATGAGTTTGGGCTCTGTGACCTTTCAAGTCTGACAACATGAGCAATAAACACCCTGCCTTCCTGCTCTGGGCCCGCCGTGGTGGACTCTGACTGCATGTCAGTTCTCTTTCCATTGGCAGCAGAGGAGAGCCACAGGTTAGATGTCAGCCGCTCAGCCTGCCTTTGGTTGGTATTTCCTTTGTGTCAGTGTGGATGCAAAATCATCTTGCAATCTGTCCAAGAAAAGTCCATCGGAAGCCAGGATGGGCTGTATAAGTTGCAGGGCACAGTGCAAAATGAAAGGGGGGCTGGTTCAGAAAGGATTCCTGCTTCAAGGCAATGACAGCAAAGCGTAAAGCCAGGAGGGAGTCCTGAGTGCAGGGCCCAGTGTGACTGTACAGGTTGTATGTCCAGGAAGCTGGTCCCATCAGCAGTTGAAAACCAGGGGTTACATTTCACAAGCAAACACTAACAGCATTTGGAGGGTAAATTGCCTTGGATTTTCTCCACGACTGCTTTCCTCCATTAGTACAGATCATCAAAAATGATGGCAGCTGATTGAGAACTCCATAAATGGTTTACACAATGAATTCCAGATTAAAATGTCATTAAAACAAACAAACAAAAAAACCCTAACAACCCATTGGTGAATATGCTTCTTCTAGAACAAGGAGGCTCACTTTCAGGACAGAGAAAGATGAGGACTCTCTTTAGAAAACTGAGTCCTTATTTTGTGGCTTCTTGACTCAGTTACTCTCCAAGTCACTGGGTATGTGGCTTATCCTCTTTGGAAAATGTGAGGCTTGAATTTTGCCGTGGATTTCGCCTGATAGGTAACTGCAGATCATGGTGGCTCTTCCCTCTTAGTTATCTCCACCCCACAGTATTGGGGGAAGATCATGAGGGCTGGGGTTGCTGGATAATGGTGTATAAATATCATACTGTGCCACAGTCTGGCTGGGCACAAATAACCGGGAGGTCAGGAGCCACTTGTAGATTCAAGCAGGAACGAACTTTATTCCCAAACCCAGGCGAACGCCACCCACGCGAACTCCCCTGGGAACTTCACGAGAACTCAAAAGTAGCGGGCACCCAAGGCAGCAGGAGCCACCCCTTCTGGCAAAATGCCAGGCACCATCTTGACCTGGCCGTGGCTCTCAACAATACTGAGCATCTTACATCTATGTGAAACCATGCCAATGTTTGTAAGAAAATTCTGAGATCTTTATTGTGTCAGACCGTTCGATACCTTGCCCCTGCACACCAAGTGGACCAATCTCCAAATGCAGACAAGGTCATGATAACTCGATTAAATCAAAGGCCACTGAGAAGGATCTAAAATGGCATATATCTAAAGAAACAGCATCATCCCTGGCAAGAAATCATGAGAAACTTCCCAAGAAATGGTACCTGGACCATTACCTAGGAATATGAAGACATTTAACATTTTTTTCCCTTTCTCCTTGGACCTTGTCCCATTTTTCCAGGCCTGCCATCTTTTGGCTAGGGATATAGACTTTGGTGTTTTGGGTTTTGTTGTTGTTGTTGTTTTTAATACCACAGTGAATCACTGAAATCCATAGCACTTCGTTTGTCTTTGCCAAGATGGGCTTAGCCTGTGACCCCCACCCTACCTGTTCTAGAACAGGAGGAACGTAGTCCAATCTGGTTTACCATGACGTACCCCTGGCTGGCATCTGCTCTAACTCCAGACCTGCAATGTACCTTCACACTGGGCACAAAGCACTGCCAGAGAAGGGCTCAACACTACAAGTGATAGCCCTGTTTCTAGAAAATAGTCAGGGTTTTATTAGCAAATATATTTCTGTGACATTTAAAAAAGTTTTTTTGTACTATTATTTAATATGACTTGGCACTCTTTTTTAACATGCTATGTATTTATTCTTACTCCCATTTTACTTCAATTAGGATAAAACTCATTGAGGGCACAGAATGGGTTTATGAGTTTCCATCCCCACCGGAACCCAATAGAACAGGCTTTTAATAGATACTTCCTTTGAGGTCTGATTCTGCAGCACACTAGTATCACCCTGTTCCATTCTGTCACCTTCTACCTTCTCCCCATCAGAGATTTCTTGACATATGGGCATTTTTAAATGTACACTCTAATATTTCAAAAAGCAAAGCTATCTTGAAAATGTTAAATGAACAACAAAAAAAAACAAGCTATCTAAAATAGATGCTTAATATAACATTTTAAAACACAGAATAAAGAATACTGGATTGTACATCTGAGTGTAGTAAAAGCACAACATGATCAGGAACAAAACACATCAGCTTCAGGAGAGAGGGAGGGGAAAGAGGTAAGAGGGGCAATGAGTTACTATTTCTTAATACAGAAAAAATTGGTCTGAAGCAATTTTATTATGTTTTATTATGTAAACTGTTTTATTCTAAAACAATGTTTTAATTATTTAATTTGGGAAGACATAAAATGTTTAGTCATAAAGAGAAATCTACTTTCTGAAATGCCCAGACTATATAGATAGGACAAAACCAGGGAGCTTCTAGTTTTAAATGAGATGTAATGAACAGATCCAAGCAAGCCAAGGCCTCCCCACTATGAAAAGAGCCTCACCCCAGAGAGCCGGCAGGAGAGCCAAGGCCTTTTACTTATAGTCTTTACATCCTCCAAAGAAAGGCTTTTTGAAAGAAGCACTCACATTCATTTAAATCTCTATGAACCTTCCTAATTCTGATTACTTTCACTTGGCCCCCTTCAGTCTCCTTGAAGAGTAATTTACAAATATTACTCTCTGATGACCATAAGATAGTATGCAAGACAATAAGAAAAAGACACTGCAATACAGAATTGGCCAAGGACAGGAATTGATAGCTCTTAAATGCAATGCAAGTGGTTAATTAATCCATAAAAATAAAATAAAACGAAGATATTGGGATGCTTTTTAAATAATCAGAAAAAGAAAATAAATAGGATAAAAATACAAGGATTCTGAAAGCTGGTGACATGTGGTCTCATGGAGAGCTAATAAAAGATATAAATTGATTCAAATTTCTAAGATCTTAAAAAGGATTTACTCCTGGAAGCCTGTAATCTCACCTGCAGAATTTCCTCCTAAAAATTTCATCATTATTTCACCATTATTTATTATAATGAATGAAAAAACTAAAGTGAGTTACATGGCCACCACTAGGAGAATGAACACATAAATTATTATATAATTATGATGTGGAATATTTTGCCATCAACATACTCATTAAAACCTGAGTAAAAAATTCATACTATATCATTAATTAAAACAAACAGCAGGCTAGAAATCAAATGTAGTAGAATCCATAATCTCCACATTATTTAAAATTGCCTGTGAGTGTATGCATACATATGTACCTGCAAAAAATAAAAATTAAACCTAAGTGCACTGGAACAGTCTGGAAGAGTGCCTCTGGTGGCTCTGGGTAGAAGGATTATGAATTAAAAAAATTTTTTTCTTCTTCTTATTTTTCCATTTTCCCAAATTTTCTGTATTGAGGTCTATGTTGTAATCCTGGAAAGAAAGCATCTAGTGAACACTTCCTAAAAGAGAAAAAGAGAAGTCACTATTGGCCAAAATTACCTCCCAGGCAATTACAAGTTGAACTCACTGGAAACATAGGTGGGCTGCTTTGATGGGCATTAGCTTAGCCAACTGCCTTTTTAACATGATCTAGAGCCCCTGGGTGCTCTCCATCTCTTGCAGGACGATGGCCAGGCGTTGTGTCACCTATGAGATACCATACCTGAACAGTTTTTTAAATATTTATTATATTTTTAGGTGTAGATGGACACAACAACCCAATGCCTTTATTTTTATGTGGTGCTGAGGCTCAAACCGGGGTCCCACCCGTGCTAGGCGAGTGCTATACCACTGAGCCACAATCCCAGCCCCACCTGAACAGTTTTTAAACCCTCTCTCAGGGTAGAACGAGATTAAAGAAATACATTTTTCACCTGTGTGTTCCTTATTCACTTCCTGTGGTTATCTAGACCCACCCCTCTGGTGGAATATAGAACTGCTGTTCCCTGCCTTTTGATTATCTGACAATGTTGCATGAGTTCAAAAAAACAACAACAAAAAAAATGATTTAGGCCTGAGAGCTTCATCTTAAAGAAATATCCAACGGCAGCTGAGATGGTCACTGAAGTACTTTCAAGGCACTTTGGAAATGGAAACCATGTCTGGCACCACCTTTTCCTCTATTGTCTATAGTTAAAAATGGTTACAGCAGCAGTAGAGCTAAGACATTCACTGAATGACCTCACCATGGAGATAAGAAGGAAATTCAAGGCCAACCACACTTCTTGTTTATTTTCTGCTGTAAGTATGCAGGAGAAAGCTTTATTTCGGGGGCCCTAGGTTTGACCAAAACTAATTTGACCCTGGGAATCTGATACTAAAATGAAAGCAGCTACATCTTTTGAATTTCCACCACATCCCTGTTCCTAGCCTTAGCCCCAAATTAAAGTCAGGATTCCAAGCATAAGTGGCATATTTGGGTTTTTCTGGATAAATTAAATGGTCAGAGAGTATTATAATCTGAATTCCTACACAGAGTTCCTTACTTGGTTTGAGGGATTGGTGGTGGAGGAAAGAGCTGATGTCTTCATTGCAGGGTCCACAGTCTGATATGGGGGTGTCTGGGGTGGATGGACTCTGGATATAATTGAGTGGTCCTGAGGATGGTGTAGAGAATATTAAGCATTCTCTTACAGGGCCAGATAGTCAAAATATTGGACTTTGTGGGTCAAGTGGTAAAATCAAATTTATTGTATGAGGACTTATAAAACCATTTCAAATGTAACCATTTCAAATTGCCTTAGTTAGTGGACAGTGATATCCCATATGATTTTAATATCAAGCCGTTCTTCATATATAAAATGGGGAAGACACTTTCAGTAATTACCAACACAATTGTTTTTGAGAGTCTAATAGAAAAACAAAATGGGAAGGAATTTCAGATTTCTATATACTAACTGTTACTGCAAATCCTGCCACTTACAACCAAATTCCATCATGACAAACCCCATATGGGTCATGTCAATGGGAATGGCCACAAAAGGATCAAGTATATGCTAAAGAGTTCCATATTTTAAAAAAATTAGGGGGCTGGGAATATAGCTCAGTTGGTAGAATGCCTGCCTCACATGCACAAGGCCCTGGGTTCAATCCCCAGCAACACACATACACACACACACACACACACACACAAATAAATAAATGAGAATGTACTTCATAAAGATGACCCAGGAAAAGACACTGCACTCTCCATGTAGCATGAAGATTAGAGACAGAAAAAAAAAAGTATGGAAATTGGCTTTAAACCCCAGAGAACTTCTTTTAGTCCATGAGCCCCACACATCCTCTCTATTATCTTGCCTGCTGTCTTGAAGCTGGTCCCATTTGTCCACAATGAATCTGAAAGATCATTGCAGAAAACTCCCTCTGCAGCAGAGTGGTGCTTGTTGGGAATCCTAACATGTACTTGGGTTCGTAATGCTTGTATATATTAGGCAATAACAACATGCATGTTGAGTTTGACTCTCTGTGCTTTGAATAAACAGGTTACAAATATAGACCAGGTGATTACTTATTTGCTCAGTTTCAGAGACTATTAAAAAGCTGGAAACAACAATAACAGCAACAACATTGTTTTTCATTTCTATGAAAATGAAAAAATTTCTCCAGAGCTCAATGTCTGTTAATGCTAATATTCCAAAGGAGGGCAATGACAAATTTTTTTCAGGCAAAATGTTTTCGTGTGGCTTTTCCTCATTTAAAGTGACACAATATTAACATATAACTAAATACATGGCAATTACCCTCCAATAGATTCATACTCTCTCTTCAAAGGACTATAAGACACAGTGAGTTTCAACTTGGGTCCATAAGCCGTGCTTGCTTTATGGCTTCTGCTTCCAGATTTAAAAAGCATTCAAATGTATTTTACAGAAAAACAAAAACAACAAATAACAAATAAACAACAGCAACAACAAAAACCCCACAAATTCCTTTAAGTGAACAAAATGCAGAGCTTTGAAAACTGCCCATTGAACATACATATAACTGGATTTATTATTAGCTTGTCTTAATTATTCTTTTTTTTCCTTAGGTTTTATCTTCTATTTATTTTCTCCTCAGTGCTGGCAGATGCCCAGATTCTGTAAATTGCAGAAGTAGGCCAATGACTTTCAATTATCCGTAAGCTCCATAGCAATCTGATATCCTGCTCCCTCTAAATGGCATGAATCTCTGATTTTTCAGTCTCAGGGTACACAAGCTGAAATTTTGCGGTAGAAAAGCAGACCTTTGGAATCCCTCTCATCAAATCTCTGACTGATGCGTTTCACAAGTGGGCAGTTCTGCAAAGACATTTGATGTGCTCATCGTCGCCACCCCTCTGCTCTCTGATGTCTGCATCACCGGGCCAGTTCACTCATCAGGGCCACCTGAAGAATGCACCTGTGTCACTCATACGATGTTTCCTCCCAGCTTGCAGAAAATGAACCATCAAGACAAACTCAAATAGTTGACATTTCCTCCACTTTAAAATATAAAAGGATCCAAATCTAAGCCCTTCATTACTTGTCCCTAAGAGAAGTAGAAGGGAAACTGAAAGGTACCATCAACAGCTAAAAGGAGAAGGAGCTCTGAGTGACATAGAAGGTATCGTCAGGAATGCCCACTTTTTTATTCCCCCAGTTCTGGGGACTGAACCCAGGGCCTCACACATGCTAAGCAAACACTAGCACGGAGCTACATCCTCAGCCCCTAATCACATTTTAATTTTCAAATTAAAAGGATTCAGACTATGGATTTTAATCTTAGTCACTGGGGGGCTATTTAACAGGGGAGACCCAGG
The DNA here is from genome assembly GCF_047511675.1 of Marmota flaviventris. Classification (NCBI taxonomy): domain Eukaryota; kingdom Metazoa; phylum Chordata; class Mammalia; order Rodentia; family Sciuridae; genus Marmota; species Marmota flaviventris. Next base: position 48,947,443 of record NC_092515.1, on the reverse strand, counting down.
GAACCTTGACAGAAAAAGAGGGAAAGAAGGAAGAGGAGGAGGACTGAAGGGAGGGAAGGAAAGAAAGGAGAGAGGGAGGAGGATTATTCAAAGGTATTTTTTCCCACTGAAGAAAACGTTCTAGAAATGCCACATGAGAGCAGCTACATCCAAAAATTCAAACCCAAACAGTTCACATCCTAATGTTATTCTAGTCCATTGCAAAGAAAGAAGAAACACTGATTTAAATTGCTTAGGCTATGAAAACTCCAGAGTTGTTACTTCAACTGGCCCATCTGACGTGTGTAAATGTGCATTTAAATTTTGTCAATACTGTGTCAGACTGTGCGTGGGAGAAAAATCAGTCAGCCAATATGGCTCCTGGCTATTGGTGAACCTGTGGCATGAAACACCGGTGTCATGCAGGCCACATTCTCATTCCTCACCATCTCAGCCAGGCCTCAAAATATCCTGCTTCACCACCAGAGAAGAAACAAAAGCCGGCTTTTTATTTTTTATTTTCCTGCACTCTGGAATTTTCAGGGTCCAGAGAGCTCCCATTCAATGGCACTGACTAGAGGGAAAAACTACTATGGTATTCAGGGACTCACGGGAAAGGGAGGAGGACAGGACGTGATGGGGTTATTCTCACTCTAGAATGAAAATCCAATGCAATGACTTACAAAAAGAAATGGTTTCACACCTCCACCACTGTTTTCCTTCTGGGGGTCTCCCGAGTGTGGACGTGGATACAGAAAGGCATGTTGGCCCAGGAGATCCCCCTCTACAGAAACACAGCGCATTCCCTGCTCTGCTTCATATATTTCTTGCTCACAGGTATCACCTTGCTGGGGTGAAAGCACTTGGAGGTGAATTGTGTTATTTGCCAACAGGAGAAACACCTGTTACCCCAAATGCCACACTGAAGGATAAACCTGTTAAGCACTGAACTCACCAAGTGATTCTTTCCATCCTTCCCATACTCCTGAATTTATGAAATAATCAGATTAAACAAAAATTCTTTGTTAAAGAAACAGGATAATAAATAGATTCTCCCAGTAAAACTAATCAGACTGGGAGAGACAAGGACTATTAAATGTCTCACTCGGAAACAAACATGTTTATACTCTTAACACTAGAGTTCAGGATTCTGTTCTTGGGGTTAGAGAAATTTTAGCTTGGATATATATTTAGATATATATACATATACATTTATGTTTTATATTATATTATATTATATTCTGAATTCGAAGAACTGTCAAAAAAAAGAGGGTGCATAGCCAAGTCAATGAATCTCACTCAGGGCTTTGGACGGCAGCTCAGGATCTGAGGACAAGATGACTTTGAGACAACCCTTCTCTTGCACTTGACATAGCCTTTGTCAGCCACCACTGGAACCTCAACTGGAGCCAAAGCAGCGGAACCATCAACTATAGCTGTCACACTGTACCTGTACCAGTTCTCACAACTCCAGATTAAACCTTTCTGTGTGTTTGCTGGGTTTGTTTTATTTTTTGGAAGTCAGATGGCAAGAAAAACACTCCCCTTGGTTCTTTTCAAGTGGGCAGGGTACTCACTTCTTCATTTAAAAAACCTTTTTTCCTCAAGTCACAGAAACTGGGCTGAGATGGACAAGACATAGATGGCGGGGAAGGGGGTCACAAACTTCTGGGGGCTTGTTGTCTCTCCTGAGATGAACCTTAATGGAAAATGCCTTTGTCTCAAGCATTATAGGTGTTCTAGGGGAAAAAAGAGCAGTTTTACCTTCAAATTATTATGCATGTTAGAACAGTTTGTCATTCTTAACTATTCATTCATTAATTTCATCTACCTTCTCCACACAAAATATAAATTTGCATGAAAAAGTTAAATGTTTTTAATTAATTAAATTTAACTTAATTGATGAAACCCGACTTCTGATATATACAGTGATATTTAGGCAGATACATACCAGTTTGTGATTGAAAAGTAAAACATTTCCTAAAATTATCCAGTGATGGTCTGATTAGAAGTTTCTGGCAACTGTGTACAAACAGAGTGAGGATCCTCAATTATACTACATTTAAATTGACATTATAATATTGTATCTCACTCAATAATCATATATTTCCATTCTTTAACATCTAAAACCAGTTTAATAATTTATGGTTGCTTCTGATTCCTCTACCACCTGCTTTTATTGTTTTGAAAAGGGCAAAATTGATGCTAAAAATGTAAATGGTTTTCTTTCTAAATATTTTAAACTCTCCATGTCATGAGCTGTGACAGGCTCTCTGTCTTTTCAAGCCATTTTGAGACTACATTTTAGACGGTAAAACAATTCTGTTATTAACACTGAGAGACAGAAAGTGTGTATAACATTTTTTTTTTTTTTTAGTTTTTAAACCAAGTTGGATTTAGGTCTGTAAATATTTGAGGCAAATAACATTAATCACAAACTTAAGCATGGTGGAGAATTTTTGGAAATGAAAAGCAATTAAAAATTGCATATACATAAAAAAAAGTTATTTGGGGAGCAATTCCTGCTGAGGCTTTTTGACACTTGCAATGACTTTTTTTTTTAAAGGGCAATGTGGTGTTTTAAAATTTTAATTTAGTTAAAGAAAACTCAACCCCAAAAAGCTGCTCTATTGCACAGAAACCTCATGAGGCAAGCTTCAGTCCTGAGCAAACAAAAGCAGCTGCATTTATAAACCCTGGAAAAAAGGGTTTATAATGCAAACGCTGCCATGACCTTAACTCCAGAGGTGCAAATACGCTGCTGTAATAGGAAAATTATGCATTAAAACGGACGGGGTTCCCAGAATGTTTTAAGATTTCTATTTGATCATGTTTTGTAGCTTTTCCAGTTTCAAATAATAAATAAACCTAGGCCGTTAAATGAGAAGGAATCTTCTGTTTCCTCGAAACACTTAAAATGGGAAAATTGCATGGTATGTAAATTATTTTGCAATAAAACAGTTTTAAAACAAAACAAGATGATGTATTTCTATTGGGAACAAAAAGGAGTCTGAGACAGTGTGAAGAACATCCTGTCATTGCTTGGTACATAAGGACAAAATAATTATAATATTTGCAAAATGTTAAATAAAATTAGCTGCATTTGCAGAGCAAAGAAACACACACTTTAAACATGGGGTAACAATTTGCTTTTGATATTACCAAAAAATAATGAATAAATTCTGGAATAATTTTCTAAAGCCCTTAAAAGAAACACAGGAACAGTGTGTCTGAATCTGGAAGGAGGGAGGTAAAGAAGGCACATTTCAAAAGAGAAAATGCAAAGACAGTGATAAAAAAAGGAAATGTGATTCAATGAAGTGAAAAAAAAAAGAAAGTAAGGATTTAAGAGAGTTAAAGGGAGAGAATATTTCCAGTGACACCCCCAACATTTATTCTGAGAGGAAGAAAACTGTGAGAGTAGAAATTCTCTAAAATAGAAGACAATAAGGTATCAAAATGAAGGATTTAATTCTATGAAAATTTGGAAAACAGAAGACATAGAAAGCATTTTCACTAGTATTTTTGAAGATTAAAATCCAGATTTCAGAAAATTAACATTGGTCTTCTGTTACACAGCAACCAAATCCAGATTTTCATCATTGTCTGTGGGACAAGAGAATATTGGCAGAATCTCCCCAGGGGTGATGAGGCTCCTCAGGACACAGGCATGTCTTCCCTCTGCTCTAATCCACTCAGGACTTCCATTCTGGGTCTTTCCTTACAGCTCAAAAGACAGATAAACATCTGGATAGGCTCCTAATAAAGAAATGCTGTCTCTATTTTCATTCATACAAAATAAAAATCAAACATGTTTTCAATTTTTGCTTTTTTTTTTCTTTTTGGAGGTAAAGAATTCTAAGACTCAGAGTGAAAAAGTACACTTATTAGAAAATCAGTAGAAGTTTCTAAAAGCAGGATGTTTGTGATTTTTCTCTTTTGGAGACGAAAGTGAATTTTCATTCATCTGAGAGTCAAATTAGTAGGAATTGCCCAGGTCCAGGCATTAGAGGCCTCAGTCCTTTCTAAAAATCACTTCATCAGGCCATATTGTGTCCCCACGGGATCCTGGTGTGGAGACACAGTTACTTTGAAATGCTGCTATAGAGCTCACCACATAGAACCTTTACATTCCTCTGCCCTGTGAGCAGGGCACGTAAATAACCCTGGGCCCATTGGTTTTGCTGAAACAGTACAAGACTGAGCTCCTGACACAGCGGTGGTGGAGGATGCAGTCAGAGTGTTTCTAAAATTCTTATCAAATCTAAACTCTTGAAGTTGGGCTGATGGCAAGAGTCAGAGTTCTTGCCTAGCATGTGCCAGGCCCTGCATGTGATCTGACAATCTGGATCTCCAGAAACAAACAAAAACAAGAACACCAGAAAATCTGAGCCCTGACCTCTGGCATCTGAACCTTAACCACTTTGACCCCTGGGCACTCTGCTCTTTTTCTATTAGAATTTATCTTTGCAATCCAAAGTTCAGGTGATGCCATGATTCCGGGCTTTCTGCTACCTCCATCTATGTCACTTGGAGTGAAGAGCTGAGTTTGAAGGTTGATGTCATGTCCTTAGTGATGTCTATGTCTGGAAAGAAAAGATGAAATGTACTTCCTGACAGAAGAAAGGAAGAGAACAGGTGTGGGCCGGGGAAAGCAGCGGCGGGGACGTTTTATGGTAGGAATGGGATAAAAGTGAAGTTGGCAATGGGGCCTTGATCTCTCCAGAGCATCTCTGACTGGTCCCCCAGCCAATGAAAATGAAAACTCACGGGTTTGCATGGACCGCGGACAGAACTCGGGCTCTGAACGCAGTTTTCCCGGGAGTGGATAGACATCGGGCTCTGAAGTCGAGCCTCTTATTTTGAACATCTCATTTCTTTCTCATGTTGGTTTTTGAAAGATGTAAACACCATTTCATCTCCTTTTTTTCTCCTTTTCTTTAGTAAAAGCTTAAAATGAAAAATAAAAAGATTCTGCGGAAGCTGCATATCTAAGAGAAAAGCTAACATTGAAGGGGAATACACATCTCTGCTTTTATTGCTTCCTCTCAGGGCTGAAATCAGGGAAGATCTTAGAGGATCTTATTTCTTGGCTTTTTTTAACTTGAATCTGGAACCTTTGACTGACTTGCAGGGAGAGCTGGGCAGCCTGTTTCTCCTTATGAATGGGAAGCACATCTGTGCTATTTTAACAATGAAAACTGGCCGGAATAGGAGAACTTCTTTCTTCTAATCTGAAATGGGATCCTCCCTTTGAGCAAGCTCAGCTAAAACACTTGTTCAAAGGGGTAAAACTATTAAAAAAAAAAAAAAAAAGTTTGACACACCCAGAGGCCCAGTGCAGAAGATAGGCCTAGAGGGAAGGGAAGGTAAATGGAATGGGCATGTCCCCAAAAATAAAGGCTGGGGAGAGACCAGGATGGGAAAGGCTGGGAAGGGTGAATGTGATAGGGCCTAGTCAAGAACCAAGAGAAGGAATTCTATAACTCATGAGGAGAGGAAAATCATAGGTCCATGGCAGAATTCCATTAAAAAAAAAAGTGTTTTTGAAATTAAAGTATAAACCAGTTCTTTGCAACATCAGTCCCTTTCTCAAAGGGACTAGGAACAGATGATGGGCAGCTACCTTCTAATCCACAAAATAGCAAAGTCCTTCTGTAAATGACTTGGAATCCGGTGCAGATGTGAAATAAAATCACTATCTGCTCACAATTACATGTCAATCATAGGGTTCCTCCAAATCACAAATTGAATAGAGTTCGGAAGATATAACTAAAACACCAGCGTTAAAATTCTAAATATTCAGTGGATGATTCACATCATCTCGGAGCCAAATTCCGGATCTTTGCTGTATTTGCAGAGACATAATTTTATGCTGCTCGGGTTGAGCACAAGAAGTACAGTAGTACAGAGACGGAACAGGGACTGACACTTGCAGAAACACCTTTCAAGCATGTAGATACAAATAAAAGACATAGCAGAACAAATTGTAGCTGTTCACTCCAGCTACAGTTGTACAATTTCGGTGCTCACATGTTACCTCTATGATGCATTTTTAAACTCCCAATTTTGAAAATCTGCAGCTTCAAGAGGGTTCAAGGGAGAGATTCGTGTGGTTTCAGACCAGAATGGTTTGGGGAGACATAAAAGCGACATGAAATTTTAAATGCAATTATTTTAGATTAGAATATTTGGATTGAAAGATCTGGAGGGTATTGTTTTTGATAAGATGGTCCCACTTGACAAGAGCTGTCACCACTCGGGGGCTCTCTGTTGTCAACTAAAGATGAAAGGCCATCAGAAAGAATTAACTTCAGCTTTTAAACAGTTTGAAAATGTCAGAGAGGTCAGAGAAGATCTATTTCTTTATGTGGCATATTTACCTGATGAGCTTTTGGGTAACAATGTGCTTTTACTTTTCCATTCAGATTAGTCTAAAATCATGGTAATTGATCCCAGGTTAATGACAGCTGACAAGGAAACATTATGATTGGCTGAGGTCTGTGTCAATCACTGCTGTTTCAGGTCTAAGGAGAACAAACCAGATCTTCTAATAGCAGTAATTGACAACTATGAGATAAATCAAAAACAAAACAAAACAAAACCCTGCTAGGTCTCCTTTTGCATTTTCCATAGTCCTTTATTTTATTTCCAGTTACATGGAAGTCAATTTAAAAGCTTTTATAACTCACACCTCACCAGTGGACCTATTGTTCCCATGTTGACCTGGAGGAGCTCAATAGCCATTGCAAAATTCAATATATCTACATAAACATACAGAATGCATATCAATCCTTAATGCAAATATCAGTTTGTTTAAACAAAAAGATAAAAGAAATCTTGGATGCCATTTATAATCACCTTAGTAAATTTTTTTTTGAAAGACACATCCGATTTAATATTATAAGGAAGTTCAGTTTCATTTTAAACAACGTGAGGCTTGAAGGTGATTTCCAATTTCTAATGTACGTTCCTCCTTCTAAAGAGGAAAGTGATAAGTTAAAGCAAGTTCAAGTGCTATTGTAGCAGGCTAATTCCCTTTTTCCACATGCGATTCAGAGAGAAAGGTCAAGTTCGCTGTCACTTCTCTCTAACTGATGCTTGGAGTCTGTGTGCACTGAGCATGATATATTTAAAAGAAGCCAAGCACTCGGCCATTTTCTGCGTCGACTGTATTAATCATAAACCCTCCATCTTGAGCTGAGATGAGAGATTAGGTGCAGACGAGTTTGTAAACAGCAAATGCACAGAGAAGTTGTTTTTTGCTCAAAACCAGACTCTTGCTTCTCCACCATTTTGAAATGCAAGTGACCCTTGCAACAGAAAGAACGGAACCGAGACATCAGCTGTAATTTATAGTGGGGGCTTCTGGTGACATGGGATCTTGCTGCCGACCAGACCACATGGGCAGCTGAGTCCTGATCCAGTTCTGACGATGAAGTGAAGAAAACAGCTTAGGGCAAACAAAAGGGACTGAATATTGAAGACAAATACAAGACGGGCATTCTTCTTAGGGAAGCTGCTACTATACACACAGGGGACTGTGCAGGTACACGTGTACGTGCCATATAATTATTTGTATTCCAAACAGTCCTTCATAATTTAAGAGTTGTAGGATACAATGAATAAAAATGTGAAAAACAATATCAAGAAAACCAACCATCTACACCTCAATACGTTTTACCAGGAAGATTAATTTCTACAGTTTATTGAACAGAGATTTATAGATGATAAGTACATGCCTGAAAAATATAAATTTCTAGACAAATAGATACAGTCCCCTGAGCTGTTATTAGCCAAATGCATTGTCTTGGTAAGGACTGTTTTTGCGGGAGAAACTCACTGGTGGGAAATTATGTCATAGGAGTGTTCCATAAGGAGTATTCCAAAATGTTAATCTGCTTTTAAAAATCATTTAAATCATTATAATTGAGGCATTTTCTGAATGGGAGAATGATAACACCCTCCTTCAGCTCCCCAGATGCCTCCCCTTCCAATCCACCTGGGATCCTAAATAAGGTCACTGTGGTCTCTCTTTGATGCCTAAGGCCTACTACCCATGAATGTCTTCCAGTTGTCATTGGCCCACAGGGTGATAGAGCCACTCTTGTGTTCTGAACCATCAGGTTCTGTCCCATCACTCATAATGGAAAATCCATGAGTTTGCCTAAGAATTAATTTGTTACAACTGGACATTAGTAGTGCTGCCCGCCATCTACATATCAGTCAATAGTGATCATCATTAGCATATTCAATATTTGGGGCAGTTCCTCATATTTGAGTTATCCCAGAATCTCAGGCTATCAGAGGTAAGATGGGCATCACATTCCAGGGATGTTCTTAAATGCCTGATGGCTTCTAATGCATCCTGGGATTAGAACAACTTAAGTTGTGCAAGGATACATAAGACACGGAGGATCTTTTACTCTGAGCAAAATATTCAGCTGGATACTTCACATTTTTTATGTCATTTCTTATCACAAGCCAATAAGGAATACTATCAATCCCCATTGACAGATGAGGGAACAGTGGCTCAGAAAAATCTCAGTAATTTACAAAAGTTTCTACTGCTCATAATGACAGAGTTCATATTATAAATCAGGTCTCTTCCTGATTAGAAGCAATTTTTTCAAGACTCACATGGATTTCACTCCTCAGACGTCCACAACTCTAACTTTTCTGTTCTATGCCAGACTGCTGTTGATGGGGATGGTTTTGAATTTCTAAAAAGGAAACACAGGTTCTGCCAGAACTCTGAAGATGAAGCAGAGGCACCAAACTCACGATGGCCCCCAAGATCCAGGTGGACCCAAAACATATTTGTTTCCAATGAAGCCAATCCCAGGCATCTGTTCATTTTCTGTCTCTCTCCCTCAGTAGCTCAGATAACAAATTTGAACCAGAATACTGGCCTCATATGTGACAAGGGGCATGAGATGTGATGGGCCATAACTTGTCATGGCTGACAACCATGGATAATTTAGCTGATGCTTATGGGGGGAAAATGTATATTTTAATTCCAAAAATGTCCCAGTCTATTAAAACACCGACCAGCTCCCATATCAGTGGCGTTTAAGATGGGAAGATAAGGAAATTAAATATAAGAGGTCTTAAGAGAAGAATTCAAGACAAGGACACCTTGAACATTCTACCCCAAACTATGAAAAAATTAATAAAAATGAGCATCACAGGGAAAATGAAAAAAAAAAAAGATCTATTAAAGCTATCACCATTTCTATCAACAGTCTTGCCTTTTTTGAATTCAGAGAGTCATGGTCTTTCAATGTCTCCGGATGGATGCCCTGCAGAGCTTCCCACCCTTGGCTTCCCTCTCTTAATTTACTTCTGCTTCTTCCTTATACTCCTGAATGTAGACCATGTGACATCCCACTTCTGGCCACTTCCTGTCTACCAAACCTCAACCCCACCTCACTGCCCCCAGGCAGGTGGTCTGAGTGTCCACAGTAGTTTCTATCCCACTCCTGGAATTTCCATCCTGTGATGTTCCATAAGCCCATGAGTTGTTTCTCAGACTAGATTGAGGAGCATAGCTTATATTTCTCCTGCACTGCCCAAATCCCTAGCCCCCAGTAGTCTGTAACAAGCACTCAGCCATTATCTGATTGATGAAGGTAACCCAGAAGCCAGCTTTAAAGACCTCAAGCTACAGCAGCATTGGATGGTTGGGGGCACCCCGGACACTGGAGGGAGCAGACGAAGAAGGCTCTGTTTAGTTTGCACCTCAAAGACAAAAAGCACAGGTACAAGAGCACACATCTGTTTCTTGGATTGGGATTTATAAATGAAAGCATTGATTTCAAAGGTCAAAGAAACATAAATATTGCTCTTAGGGCAATAAATAAAAATAAACCCCAAAAGACTTTGATGACAGTTCTACTAGTTGGCTGTCACTCACCAACTCCAAACTTCTTCCCCTAATTTTTGTTTGCCTTAAAGTAATCAGCAGGCTTCTGAAGCTGTTGGGGTAGAGGTAGGGTAGGTTTGAGCAAGCTATCTCTGCAGCTAGGACAGATTCTGGTTTTAATGGATGGGAATCCTCAGTGCTTTGTTGAGATGGTGGGTACATGTTAGCCCACTTTCAGAAGAGATGCCTTTTCCTTCCCAAGCTCATCCTCAACCCTTTCCCCTTAGTGAGGACAATGTTGTAGGGACCAAATTTGGTTGAGCTGCACCTTCATTTATTAATTGCTCTTTATTCAACCATTGACGGTATCCTCAAAGGCTACGAGGTATCATCACATCATCATTCAGGAAAAAGAAAATTGGTTAAAAATTAAGGGCTAGAATTTTGAATCAGCTCAACACTCAGCCACAGAGGGCAAGGGTGGGGGGTACTTGAGTAGAGAAGAAAGGAACTAGACCTTTGAGCAAGGTGCATCTTGGTGGGAATCCAAGCCAGGCCTTAAAATGACTCCAAGCAAATTGTTATCACTTCTCTGAACCTTGATCATTTTAAAGGGAAAATAGGAATCGTGTTATCCATCTTACAGGTAGCTGGGATTGCTAAATACAATGCTGAGTATCAGTCATCCAGCACCAAGGACCCTTATTAAGTTGGGAAGGGAAATCGGGGAGGAAGCTGGAAAGGATATCTACTTGCACATGCTCCGTAGGTTTCTTCCGCTCTGTCCTGAGTCATTATCCCTTATTTCTCCACCAGGACTACTGACTGCTTATTGTCTCCCTTCTGCAGCATTACCTACGATTCTTCCCCATTTAGACTTGCCAAACTGCCAAATTTCCAGGTCTCAACAAAGCACGGCTGGATAAAACAAATATTTCATTAACAATCTGTCCCCAGGTGCTACAGATGTTCCACCTGAAATGAAAGTAGAAATTCATATGGTCTTCCCCTCCAGCAGTCTCATTCTCTGGCAAAATAGAGGTTTAATTAAGGTCAAATCTCCCAAGCCATAGCAGAGGATGAATTTAGGTCAGTTGAAACAGGTATTCTAGTTAATTTGATCTAAATGGTTGTGTTTATTTGGGGAGGGAAGGGAAAGACCTTAAAAATGGAGGCTCCTGGCTAGTACTGAATAGAGAAGAAGAGGTAGCAGCTAAAGTCTGAACCATGTGGAACTACAGATGCCTCAGGAACATAATTCCAGGGAATTCATGAGGAAAATGTCTGCATAAGTCCCAACTCCAGGCTGAATGTCTATGATAACAAATTATTAGTATACCCTTTATAATACCAAGAAAGAGACTGATCTGATTGAGGACCCCACATCTTCAATTTAAAATGAGCTGAAATCTTCCACTAACAAAGTCATAAAGCAGATACACCAAGCAGGGAGTGAGACAGAGAGGAGGGCTGCAAATGTCCCTGGAGCCAGGTACTGCTTCAGTAAATCCTAATGGAAAAGAATCCCACATCAACAGGACACTGGAGAGATGGGCATGCCCCCTCCATGGGCCTTGTGTTCTTGTTTGTTTCCGTCTCGAGCTTTCCTTGTGCATTGTGCTTGCCCATCTCATCACTCAAGGAGTTTGAGATGGAACTTTTCCTTCTACATCTCATAGGTACTTCCCCTCCTAACCAGATTTCTGATTATAAAACCAGGATGCAAAGAAAATTCGCATTCTAAACGAGCAGGAGATTCAGGTGTTGTGGGGTTCAAAGCTGACAGAATGTGGAGAGGGGCGTGTAAGAGAGGAATACAGAATCAGGTCCCAACATTAATATTTGCCAAAAATGAGAAAATGAATAATGGCATAGAGGTGGGGCCTTGGGCATTTAGGTTCCTTTCTTCTGAGGTTTCAGTTTCCTGGAGACACCCTAGCAACCCCACCTGGAACCCTCCACACCTTCTAGAAGCTCTGAGGACACCATGTCAGCAAGGGACCCAGAAGTCTGAGACTCTTGCATGACACAAGCAACCCGCTTGGCACCAACTTCCTTAAAAGGAACCTAAGAAACGTGAATGTCTACCTGCCCAGCTCACTGTCAGCACCTGGCAGACATGTTCTACCTTTGGACATAACATCCCTGTTCCTTCTCTTGAACCTGGGGGTGATCTGTGTTGTTTCATCTCTGCCCCAAAAGCAAGACGACAGATTACAAAACAAGTTGCCTAATTGTCGAATTCAGAAGGGCATGTTATATTTTTAAAGTGCAACATATTTTTCCCCATCTAATACAAAACTGCAAATGTTAAACTTAAAGTCTGTTTCTAGCTTCTGTTAGTGACAGCAGAGCTCCCCAAGGGGTGGCTGCCTTCAAAGACAGGTAAATGAGGGCCCATATAAAACAGCCAAGTATTGATGTTGTAGTAAAATTCCAGAAAAATACATTGGCAGACAAGTAAATTTGTCACTAATAATTTAATGTAATTTCCCTAAAATGGAGGTAATAGGTACTCAGGGAATACACCTCCAGGGTTTACATCAAATGTGCATGTGGAAAATCGTGAAATAATATATTTTTTTAAACGTAGATGCTTTGTCTGACATGTTGGTTTATGATGAAAATTATTCTTCCAAAATGAAAATGGGGAGGGGGGAAATATAATGTCCCCAATCCATTGTATCCTTTAGCTTCCAAACCTTTCCTGGTGGTGGCAGCTGAGAAGCAATGACTGACTAGAAGCAAGGAACATTTGTTTGCATTTTATTTCCCCCTTAAAATGATGTACTACAATTACCAAATATTAATGAACCAATCATGTTGCAAATAGTATTTCCCGTGTCACTCTGAGTTATAGAATCTAATATTGGGCTCATTTGAAACATTCCAAAGTTGCATATTTTTTTCCCCTTTGCAAAGTGACAGCTCAAATTGTGTTTAGTTGCATTCGTCCAACCATGAGCAAATCAAGTATAAAAATTTCATTTTGTCTAAGTGTTAATGCAATTTTTTAAGCTCATATCCTGGGATGGCTCACTTTGCACTATGCTGGATGATATTAGATGCTGCTTAAACACTATTATCAATTACATTACATGGTGCCAAAAAAAATTTTAAAATAGCACTTGTTTGAGACTCCAGTAAGTCATGAAGATCCAAGAAAGGAGAAACACAAAGCAAGAAAAAAAAAATTCCTTGAGCTGTTTCCAATGCTCCAATGTTTATGTTTATATTACAAATAGACTGATTCCCAGCTATAAATCTGAATTTCATTGCCATTACCATGGGTTTAATATGAGAAAAGATGAGCAGTATGCTCAGGCAATAAGGAGAGATGTAGCTGTCATGGGCTCAGCTGCTTGGGTGCAACAACCCGAGACCCAGAGTCAAGAGCAGAATGGAGGAGAAGGAGGAAAGCTGTGTGTGTGGTGGTGGGGGGGGGGGTTCACGCGCATGTGTGTGTGTGTGAGAGAGGGAGAGAGAGAAGCAGCATGAAGCCCTAAGGAGGAACCATCAAAATTATGAATTAATATCAAAGTCAAAATTATAGAATGTCCATCATTTTTCTATAGAATATTGACAGTGAAATGAATTCAGCAGATAATAAGGAATCCATTCCCCAGGGGAAAAAAAAAAAAAGAAGAAAAGAAAAGAAAGAAACCAGCAAAATAGGCCGACTTCATAAGCACATTTCATCAAATGTGTGAGTGTGATACAACAGGCACGGAAAGCCCGGTCCAATTTTAAAGGAGGTCACCCACGGAAATCCCTGACTGCTAATGTGCCTCAGCTTTCCCTGATTTCTTACTCCAGGTAGTGAGGCCACACGCTGCCTCATGTTCAAAGACATTTCTCTTTCGCCAGCATCCAATCCCACACGCACTTCCACGCACAGGACAGATGTGACTGTGGTAATGAATGCTAATGGAGAAAAGTTGCCAAAGAGCGTCGATTATGGCCCCATTTTCATGGGCCCCGACCATGGAAATATCTCATCTTTCCTATTACCACATTTCCAGTGGCTGTTCTACATTCTCTGGGGTAAAAGAAAAAAAAAATTATTTTAGGTGCCTGAGAAAAATGTCTGGACTCCGAAATCATTTAAATACAACACAGACGTGGAGCTATGAAAAGTGTGCCATATTTTTATTTGCTTAACTCAGCCACAGTTAGGTCTGCACCATTTGGATCTGTAAATCAAGCATGCAACGTCTGTTAAATTTTTAGAATGCTGCTGTTTGTGCAAAGCTGGTTATGTTTTCTGATAATTCAGAATAATATTTAAAAAGCCACTTCACCAAAGGGAAGGCACACATCTCACTCAGTAGGGTCACGGCTCACACCCGCCTCACTCACTGTGCTCCTATTTAATGAAGTTTAGATGTAATAGATGCAACTTGAATTTTCCTTCGAGTTCAGGATTCTGTGTTAGGAATCTATGAGAAAATTAAGCCCTAATCCTCCAAGGCATCTATGTGCACCCAATGAATTAACTTTTTACCTCTGCACCTAGAATGTACTACTCATGTACTCATCTTGGAAAATGGAGAAAATAGCCTTTCAAGTCATTTCCCTTGTCTTTGTGGTTCAAGTAAGAAGCCCTGGTTAAGAGGGCTGCAATCTGATTACGTAAAGGTCAGTCCGAGGACTGGTGGCGTTTGTAGCTCTTGGTAGTTTGCTCAAAAGCAGAGGATAGGGCCTAGAATTCTGCATTTCTAATAAGCTCCAAGTGATGCTCACACTAGTGGTCCTGAAACCACTGAGCAGGAAAGCTGTCAAAATTCCCTGACTGACACAGAAGAAAATTCTTGAAGGACATCAGCATAAGGCTAAATAAAGTATATGATCGGGCTATAGGATGAGTTTGCTTTCTCTTTGTGTTAGCCAGGGATAGCTACATAGCTTCTCTATCCAGAACAGAAGCAGTTAAAGAAGAAACAATAATCAAAGAAAAGCCATGAGAGAAAACACCAAGGCCTTAGTTTCCTTGAATCTATTTGTGGCCTCCAACAGATTTTCACCTCTACACATGAATCTTCATAGGAAATTTGTAACCCCATTTTCCAACCTAAAATTGGGAGATTATATATATATATATATATATATATATATATATATATATATATATATATATACACACATATACACACACTCTGTTTCATAAATCTATTTACATGAAAATACTAAAAAGTTATGAAAAGTTAATTATATTTAGACATTCTTATGATCTTTGACCTTCATCAAAAAGAATTAAGAAGTGGGGACCATCTAGGAGATCTAGCCAATGTGATTACCAATGGGGAGGTTCACTGCCCGTTGCTTCCAGAACCGTTTTTCTCTGGAATTCATCCCTTCTTTCCATGTGCCAAACAAACATTCTTTCTACCATTAACGTCCAACTCAGGCTCTCCGGTTTCCTTGAAGATTCACGGGCCCCTTCTCCTGAACAAACATCATATCCCTCTAAAACATGGTAAAATTCATCCCTGGGACTCTACACTTTACATGATACTCTTGCTTGGTTTTGCTTTCATTTCTTTCATCTAACTTGCATAATCTCCTCCAATGTTCATCCCAATGAATATTTTATTAGCACCTATTTTGTGCCAGTCTCCATGCTTGGTGTAAGAGATTAAGAGAAAGGGAGTTTTGCGTCTGATGTAGTAATGAATATCTGGGTTCCCTACATTAAAAAAAATCTACTTTATTATTGTAGAAAGGATTAACATGAAAACAAAAATACATCATTATGATTAAAAGAGTAGAAGTATAGACAATATTTAGGATGGTTTCTTCAAGTAGGAAGTTTCACTAAAGGGTAGGGGGTAAGATAAATGTGAAGGCACAGAGGGAGGCAAGATCAAAGAGAACTGATATTCTGGAAGCTGGCTACCACTGCTAGAATCTGGGACAGGCAGAGGCAAGAGGTAGACAAGGGTGTTATGAAGGGCCTTATTTACTAAACTACAGAAAAGATTCCAACCAGGCCAGATATATCCAGATCAATCTGTTGAGACAGTAGAAGAAATATCACAAGCTCCTCTGATCCTTCATGAGCTTGAAAGTTGGAGGCCCAGAGATACAAACAACTAAAAAACTGACCCATGAATTTATCAAGAGAAACCTGACTTTTGGGTTTTATGACATAAGTTTTTCTGAATAAAGAAATCTTGAGTAAACCTGCAGTGGGCATCTTTCTACACTATTTATTCGCATTAATTGTCACACCTGGGAAACATCTGATATGCTTTTAGAAAGAAGCTGCTAATGAGAAGGAGTCTCAAGAGGTGTAACAGAAGAGGCAGGTTATGCTAATCAGCTAGTGCGAACTATCCCCAGAATTATGGGTATCTTTTCTTGAGGTTAAAGATTTGTCTTGTTGATCTTGATATCTACTTCCTGGCACAGCGCCCAGTTCTTCTACTTAATAACTACCCCAAATGTCCACCTCCCATCCATTCATATCTTTTGTCACCTGTCTGGGATAAGGAAAGCAGTTTACAAACTTTCTCATGATCAAATGTATCATTTGGTCTATGTTAGAATCTTTTAAAAATTACTGTTATTCCAATTTTCCCATTCATTTCTTTTAAGTTCTTCTTTCCAAACAGCTTTAAAAAGTTAGGTGATTTGAAGTTCAAATGTATTGAATTATTTATAGAAAACAACTTCTCCTATGGAAAGCATCTTTATTTTTCAAGCTTAGGAGAACAGTCTGCTAGCAGGGGGCTCCAGCCCCAAAGAGCTTATGTTTGATTCTAAATAATAGTTCTTCACCAGAAATTAGGGTCCAGAGGGAGGGAAGAAAGTTGAACCATTTACATCCCAAGGCATCGAATTTTCCCAATTCTGAACTACCCTTTATAGCACCGTGCCGTATACCTACTTTGCCCTTAGTAGATGATAAATTAGCACTCGATCTGACTACCTTTTAGCTTCAGAGCACATGTGTTTAATTGTTCTGAATTTGTAAGTAAACCTCTGCATTTCTTGTTGTGTGGTGTGTCTCCCCATTGCCTTCCATTGCATTTATGCCCATTAAGTAATCTAAAAATATTGAAACTAAAAGCATGAATCATTGAGAACCAAACCTTTTTAAATGTGCTCCTGGTCCTTACTCGGGTGTGTGGAATCCTGGTTTGGACCCAAGGGGCATTGTGCAGGCCCCAGTCCTGGGGAGATATGAATGACCCTGGCAGCCCTTGAAAACAAGGGAGTGTGTGGCCGTATAAATCCTGATACAGGCGGACAATGAATCTACAATGCACATACAGCCCCATACCTGCTGTCACATGCTGTAATAAACCCCCGCCGGTGTTCCCGTGACAAAGTTGATCCCAAAGGACAGAAAGCAGCGATGGGAATCATAAATCTGTACCAATAGCCAGCCATTCCTCCCACCCCCTGTGTGCCGCACGTGTGTGCACAAACACGGCTGCCCATACGTAAATACTGAGGGAGGTGTCATCCATTTCCCGCCGCAGTTTCCAACCCTGCCCGGTATGTCGCCCAGAATTTCATATTCACAAGGACTGAGATTGCCTTTTGTTCAGAGTAAGTAAGCAGGGGAGTCTGACTCCAGCAGATTCAGAGATTTTATTTTCCTTCCTTCATAGGAAAAAAAAAAATCATCTTCTTAAAATTGCACTGTTAGTGTTTAGGACTCATATTACAGGCCAGGCCACCTCTACACCCAAATCAAAATGTCCTTTATGATATTATGAACTTAATATGAATAAAGGCCCAGTGTTTCCCAAAGGTAGCAGAGAAAGATGCTCCTGCCCCAGGGCTAATCAGAGGGAGGAAGGAGAAGAGGAGGGCAGGTGGGGGAGGGTAAGAGAAGACAGAAACAAACCAAATACCATAAATAGATATGGAGTAAAAAAGAAAAGGGGGGGGGGAGATTCCTCATGGCCTGTCTATCACTTGTGCTTGAGAAATGGACAAAAAGAGAGAGATTTAAGGCACACCTAAACTCCTGCCACTTTCCTGCGCCAGCCTGGAAATCCTACTAGTTAAAAATATGATTGGGATATCTGAAAAGGGGGCAAGAAGGAGACAGGCTGCATATGAAATCCGAGGTGGTTTGAACAGATAGTTTCTTTCCACTGCACAAGAAAAGAGGTAATGGGGAGAGAGGTGCAGCTTTAAGCAGCCTCTTGATGTAAATGAAAATAAAAACCACAACAACTTTTATATCTTTATAGCATTTGGTTAATGAGTCACTAAATCCATCCCTGGCCCATCCATCATTTCTATTGCAGAGACTCGGCCGCTCTCTCTCCCTAATTGGTCTAGACAGGTGTCATGATATTTTAGCACACTGAAAAAAAAATTCTGGAGGTTTTCTTCAGTGAGACTGAAAGGTAGACACGTTGGAAAATGTTAGTCTAATTTCAACCTTCTTTGAAACAGTTTACATTTAACAAGAAAATCAAGACAAATGAAAGTTTCCAAATTTAATTCCTCCTCCCAAAAAGCCCTTAATAGGGTCAAAAGCAAAGTTGGAAATTAATTTGATGATTTCGGGGGCGGGGGGTTGCTCTGTTGGCAGAAGTAACAGGTTTGATCTTGAGATTTCATTTCACCTGTTTTGTTTTTCTAGATCTATAGTGAACAAAATTAAATACATCATCTTCAAATGTCAGCTTCACCTTGCCATGAAGTCTTTAAAAACAATTTCACATTGCCAAGTGATTTCAGGTTTTAGGGCTCTGGGTGTCACCAAACGCTGCACTGTTGTATAGGAGACAGATGTCACATGAGAAGGCCAAATCTGAGAAGTGGACCCTTCACCCCTTTATACCAGCTCATCCATGGTGTTTTAAAGGCACATTTACGACAACTTGTGGCATAAGCAAACCATCAGGAAATACTTCCACTGTATCTCACTGTTCACTCAAAGACTTGCAGAGGAATAAGTGGGAACAGTCTAAGTTAACGTCAAAGCACCCAGCTCAACTTTTTAATTTCCTGGTTGTTGTCAGGAGGAATCACAATCATGTCGCTATTTAATTTTTTTAAAAAATGTCATTTCTTTGGGAGAAGTGTGCGAGACAGCCATGCAATAAAGAAGCAATCCCAGGAGAAAAAAGAGGGGATGTGGGATTTGACTTCTGTTTTTCCTTGTTGGTTTTACCTGCAGCAGGAGGCCTCAGCAACTTAAAATACTGAGCTTGTGTCCTCTGGTCTCAGAGATTTCCCTGAGACCATGTTCAATGTTAGAGCACTGGTTGGAAGTCACAAGGGCGAGATGATGAGACTCAGGCCGCCCTCATCACTCAGAGCCATTGGGAAGGCGGAAGAGAAAGCTAGAAAAGGGTCCTGGGTCAGGTAGGAATTTTAGGCATGGATTGCACCCCCTCCCTGAGGACCTGCGTGTAAAAGCTTTGAAACTAATATGAACCACAAATACCGGTTATCTGTGGATTTTAATTCTCTTGAATATCTTTTTTAAAAATTGTGTTTTAACAACTTGGGATGTAGCATTCAGAGCTTCAGAATTTTTGGGGAAAAAAATAGGTGATTTTAAAAGTGAGGGAATTTCAGCTTCAAACCAGAAGCGTTTGCAATTTAAAACACTTGATCTCTATCTATCTTATCTGTATCAGCTATGTGTCACTGAGCTAGAGATCATTTCTCTCTAGTTATACACACATTACAGATCTACGCACAGACCCAGGGTTAGATGACAACAGGAAGTTGTCTTGGGTGGAAAAAGCACACAGGTACTTTGTTTCCCTGTGTTTATATTTTGTATTTTTCTGTAATGAAATGTTTTGCATCTTTAATTAGGAATGTGGCTTATTTTAAATAAAGCAGAGAAACAATTTTCCGTAAAATGATCAATCTAACAAAGGATGATAGGATAAGAGAAGATGGGAAGGAAATGGCCCCAGGACAGATTTTTAAAAGGGTCGTAAAATGTTTTCACTGAAGTGGCCGCAAGAAAAATAGAAATAGATGGTCACTTCCTTATTTATCAAATGTGTCGAATGATTTCCATGTTCTTAAAGGGCTAGGACAGGGCAGGGATGACAGAACAGAATAAGAAATGGTTCTTGTTCTGAAAGCGTCCACACACAATTGGTAGAGATCATAAGTGGACACATAAAAGCTCTTTGATCACTGTCTCATTTTAAAGGACAATGTATTCTCATCAGCACCCAACAATTCCGCCCACCCAGGTAGGTGCCTGTCTTTATAAAGGTATGCATAGGAAGCTAGGAGGAAAATAATTTGATTATGTGGACACAACACAGGATTCTAGGAGCTTAAAGGTAATGAACAAAGTTAATATGAAAAGACTGAGAGCTTTGTTGTACTTTAATTTCTGTCCTTCAAAAAAATTGTCTTAAAATTAAAAGACAAAAACAATTTTTTTTCCCCACAATTAGGGCAGAGTTGATTTCCCTCATGTAGAAAGGTTATAGAAATTGACAAGAAAAAAAAAAAATCAAAGGATCATTTAGGCACTGTGAGTTGAAAAAAATCAGGAAATTTTATTCAAACCCCTTAATAGGTAACTACAGAAGTGCTACTTAAAGCCAAAATTCAATCCTGTTTCATCACCTGTCCAAACAGGAAATGCCTAAGAAATGGTATCCATTAGAAGTAGAGAGACGCTGGAGAGATGCACGCATTCTCCTTTGGAAAGAGGCTACTGCTGTAGGAAAGGGAGCGGGGAGGATCAGGCCTTTACGGGCATTTGAAATGTTTTATTTCTTTTGCTGAGGTGGGTGCACATTTTTGACTACATTCTTCTGTATAACTTTTCTATAACAAAAGGAGTTCATTTTTAAAAAGAAGAAAGAAAAGAAAAAAATAGAAACCTAGTATTTCTCCATGCTGGTGGCTGTGGTGGTGGCACGGATGGCAGGGCCTTCCTCAAAGTCCTGGCAGTGCATATGAAGGGCCTTAAAGATGGCTCTGCCCATGTCTACCACTGGGGGAAAAAGCTGGGGCAAAAACCAAAATTGAAGGGCAGCAGTGTTGAACAAAGTATTATTCCTAATAGTAAAATATTTAAAATACCCTAAAATATTTAAAATACTCTAAATGTCCCACAAAAGAATAGTAAATTAATTATAGTAAGATTTCAAGAGGGAGTATCATCAAGTAATTAAGATAATATTCTTGACCTTTTTATATGCAGAAATGATCAAAATATGATGTGATTAAAACAAGGTACAAAAATCTATCGATATATACATATGTCCACACAGACATACAAACACTGTATGAGGTCAACAGTGTGGAAATATATATGTAATGTGAAATTTGGAGACCCTTATGGATCACTTGGGAACTCATATCTTGATATGGTTATTTTCTTCTCCTAAAAAGGGATCAGTTCTACTCCTTTCTTTAAAAGAAGTTTTCCCTTGAAAGTGACTTATGTGAAGAATTGGACAATTTTAGGAAATGAGACTAAGGGTAGTTTTTTTTTACTGGAGAAAGATGCAGTCATGCTGCAGGCACCTCAACCACTAATATTTAATTATGAAAGCCTTAATAACTCCATTAACACTAAGTGCCAGCCTATTTTCACAGGCTTTTTTTTTTTTTAACAGATACAGGTTTTGCAAAGTATACATTTTGTGTTCATAGTATCAGCAGGATATTTAATCCTTTTGTATGTACAGATACCACAAGAAAGAATGGCATGCAGATATGTCCTTTGAGTTCAGGAATGTAAACACTCCAATGCTCCTTGGGTATTAATGGATGAACTTCCTAGATGAAGCAAGCCCTTCCACATCACTGATGGTAGCACTTGTAAGAAAAACTAATCAAAGTGCAGGTCAAAGAAAACCTTAGCAATGAAATAAGCTATGTGGTTTCTGCTTTCCCCAAATTATGTCCTTTATAATTTGTTGAGTAATTTCTCATAGATGATCAGTTTAACTATAAAAGAAATAATTTGAGGTGATTGGGAGGGGTGGAAGATGTAGAGAAAAAAACTCAAACTTGAAAACCATGGTGTTTTATTCCTTTGTGATCTTTTCCAAAAAGAAATTCAGGTACAGGTCTTTTTATAGTATAATTATAAAGGTAAGGGACTGCCTCTTACTGGTGGAAACAGGCACATGTCTTGTGCTAGCAAAGGACTGTGTAATTTCCTCATATTTCTTATTTTCTGAAGCCAGGAGAAGATGACATTGGATGAGTTGGTTATTGAGATGGTTGGTAATGTCCCAACTTTCTGCCAGGGGCATGGGGGATCACATGCCACTCAAGTTCCCAGCGGCCCTTTCTCTCTCTCTCTCTCTCTCTCTCTCTCACACACACACACACACACACACACACACACACACGCATGTACATGTATACATCCTTCAAGAATCACACAATGTTCACAATCTGTGCACTTTATTCTCTGGCAAAACACAAATGTGAAATAAAGATATATATGTAAAGGATGTTCAATGACAGTTTGATTTTAATTTTTCCCTACCTGAAGATCAACAGAGGACTGATTTGATGGATGGCAGGTAAATGATTTAAACTTAGGTCTAATTTTTAGAAGGTCTGACTGCTTTATATAAAATGGATCACCAAGGAGCAAGAATGGAATTGCCAATTAGGCATTGCAGGTACTTTATCTAACAGGATGTTTTTTTCCTATGACTTTTCAATATTTAGAGGTGGTATGAGGTCTTTCACTTTTATTTTGTCCTAGGCCTTTAAATGAATTCAAATGCCATGAGTCCCCTGAAGGGTCCTATTTTGCATGTTAGCATCTAGTAGACCTTAAACAAAATTGTCCTTTAATAAATATTTGTTAAATAAATTAATAAACCTCTATGATAGCACCTTTTATATTATGTTTTTGTTTTTTTTTTTTTTAAGTTAGGGTCATTTTTTTTACTGGGGAAAAATGTAGTCATGGAGAAGGCAGCTCAACCACTTAAACTTAATTACAAAAGTCATAACAACTCCATTAACACTAATTGCCAGTATGTTTTCTCAGATATTTTACAGATACAGAGTTTGCATGGATACCATGTTCATAGCATCAGCAGGCTCTTTATCCCATTTTGTACATATAGATCCTACAGAGAGAATGTGGCACCCAGATATGTCCTTTGTGGGGTCCTCAATCCTCCAATGATCTCTAGTTTGAGAAAAATTAAAATCAAACTGTCAGTGAGCACCCTTTTACATCTATCTTTACTTCACTTTCATAATTAGCCATACCAATAAAGTACTTGGAGTGTGATCATTTTATGGCTCATAAAGACTATGTGTGTATGTGTGTGTGCATGTAGGCATAAGTGTGTGTGCATGAGTGTGTGCATGTGTGTGTCCTGTGCTTCTCACTAGAACATTGCTCTTCAAAAGAAGAGGTCAGTTACTCCCCATCTCTACACCCCCATCACCAAGCACAGTGCCAGGCACATACACAGAAGTCAACAAAGGTTTGCTGAATGAATGAAGCAGGAGTCTAATTTCTTTCTCCTAAGATAGACTATGCTAAGTTCCAAAATGTTGTCTTAAAATAAAGGCATTAGAAAGTAGATCATAGTGTATGGGCTTTACCTCTGATAAAAGTTACTGAGGCTTCTGAACAGGGGAAAATAAAGAAGAGTTATTAATCAGCAATCTGTTAGATTTCTAGGTAGGCAAGTAGGTGAGCTTGTGCTCCATATCATAGAAGACATGCAAAACAAACAACAAAGAAATAAATCCCGTACAATGGTCCTTTGCAGGCAGGTGGAGAGGAAACTCTGTGTCTACTCCACTCCTTTCATGTCTAGGAACCTACTGGAGAACATAACAGTACCTCTGTCAAGAGCCTAATCAAGGCCACAGTTAGCAGAGTTAGCATCTGTAGCCATGGTCCTGTCTGAACCTTCGAATACCAGCTCCCTTGCTCAGATACATTGTGCTGGAGTATTTTTTATCTTCTTGATTTCTTTCATTGTTGTTTATGCAAGAAAATCCACTAATATGTTTTGGAGAAGTTAAACCCATTTGTCCACAAATAGAAAACTCCAAACCAAGAATCTCTAAACTAGGGTTTACGGTCGCCCCAGGAGGCTCCCCAGTTGCTGGAGATTCTTTATTGGCATGCTCTCGAGAACAGAATGGTTTTAATCTTATCCTTTCATGAGAGTTAATATTAAAACAGAAACCTGCCATTGCACTGGCTGTGTTTAGAGTCAGTGGCAAGGGCAGAATGAGAAATGAGGCTTTTTCTCTTCTCTTAAGGCAGGAGTTTCCCTGTACAAATCCGAAGGCATTAAAAGCAGGTCTAAAAGCAAAGCCTCATCGACTTCCACTTAAACATGGTAGATTGAACATGTGTTTATTTCTGCTTCCTCTCCCAATCCCACTGAAGTAATGAGAATAAAAAAGAATAATAAAAAAGGAATAATAATAATAAAATAACAAAAACCGTATAAACCCATAAGGAAAAGGGAAACAGGAGAGACGATTGCATTGAATGAGAAATGTCAATGGTTGTTTGGGAAAAAGAAAGGTAAGGTAGGAGCAATCACTGCCTCAGCAGAGCAGGTGGGGCTGAGCCAAGTCTTCAGAGGGATGAGGAGAATGTGGGTTCTCCATGTAGAATCCCAGAAAGGTTAGAAATGGGACTGCTGAAAGTCTGTAGAAGGAAGAGTCAAGGGTCCCATGTCCCCTCCCCAACCACCCCCGCCAACCCAGTTGAATGGTAAGAAGATAAAATTAATTTCCCTGAAAGCAGAATTAAAAAGGCAACAGGGAAGTGAAGGTAAGAAAATAAGAAACTACATCCAGGTACGTCCAACATTTCCTAACAAAAGTCTATGCTAGAAGAAAAAAGAACCAGAGGTAATGAGCAGAGAACTCTATCAGGAAAGCTTCTCTAACCCAAAAGATACAAAACTTCAGATTAAAAGATCCTACCTAACAGGTGTCCAGCTCAGTGAATGTGAACAGACCCACATTTAGGCACACTGTTGTAAAATTACAAAATATTGGAAATGCAGAGAACATTCTAGATGTTTCTAGAATGAGAATGGTCATAAAAAGCAAGTGGAACCAGAATGGCATACGGGCTCTCAGCTAGGCAACAGGTACGTACCTTAAACAATCTGAGATAAGATATAAAATTTTAGTTGGAAAATAATTTTAAGTATCATGCTTCAGGGTAGAATAAAGATCGTTTCAGATATTTAAGTTCTCAAAACATTTACTTTCCAATACTTGATTGTGATGCTGAGAATCCAACCCAGGGCCTCACAAAGGCCAGGCAAGGGCTTTACCACTGAGCTACAATCCCAGCCCTCAAAACATCATTTTTCTGAGGAAGCTACCAGCAAGGTACTCCAAGAAAATGAGAAAATAAGCTGAGAAAGAAGAGAGTTTAAAATCCAGGGAAGGTCACCCAAAATTCCACAAGAAACAACCAAAAATAGCCAATAGGGTATGGTGTCTTCAAGATGATGAAAAAAAGATTGAGATCAAAGGGACACAATTGTGAAGGAGACGTAGAAGGTAACTGCCTGTGCTGGAGTGGAAATGCAGAACGGACACAGATCCACCACGGGACAGGTCTGAACTGCTGGAAGATTTTAATAGGAAGGGGTTGGAACATACAGAAAGAATTGCAGAGAAAATTTTTGCAAATGCAAAAAATAAAAATACTGTGTAAGGAAAGTAAAATAACTTTCACAGAATACGTTATTCCAATCAGCCAAGAGAGATGAACCTTCATACAGACTTGGGAGGCTGGGCAAGGGGAGGCCAGGGTGATGTTTGACAGGACTGAATCCTCATCCACTGAAATGGAAGCTGTGATGGACTGGGGCTTGAGGTATCCTCCAAAAGCTCCTGTGTTAATACAGGAATGTGTTTGGGTAAAAATGATTAGATTATGAGAGTTGTAACCTAATCTGTGGATTAATCCATTTGGTGGGTTAATTTGAATGGACTAACCCGGTGACAGTTGTAGGCAGGTAGGCCATAGCTGGAAGAAGGGCATCACTGAGGGTGTGCTTTTGGGTTTATATTTCATTCCTAGCACTTGCTCCCCCTCTGCTTCCTGGCTGCCATGAGCCGGTGGCTTTCCTCCTCTCTGCCATGATGTTCTGCCTCAACTTGGGCCCAGAGCGATGGGGTCAGCTGACCATGAACTGAACCTCTGAAACCATCAACCCCAAATAAACTTTTCCTCCTCTACATTATTCTTGTCATTTGTTTTGGTTACAGTCATGAACGCTGACTAAAACCTAAGCTCAGAGATCATGTCTCAGATGGATAAACTGAGGAAGAGTGGCATTACTTGAAAATACAGAAACAACAAACTAGACAAATGAGAAATAGCCTCCTTTCAGGGGTACAATGGGAAGTGGATTAGGGAGGTATTACTTGCATGCATCCATAGGACTTTTAGTGTGATTTGATTTTTCAAAGTCATGTGCACATATTACTTTATAAAAATAAAAATCAGTAAGCAAAAGTTAGTGTCTGCAAATCGGTGTCTCTACAAAATCTCCTGATGTAGATGAAGGAGGTAGGGCTGGTTCCAAGCTTGGGTAGAGAAAGGGCAGGTCCACGTGCTCCCCCAATGCCTTTTTGCAGAGAGTACGGGATTCGGGCAGTGTCGGGGAACCCTCCCACCTCATTTGTTCCTCCTCTTCAAGGCGGCTGCTTAAGTAGGGAAGGTGCTCCTTGGGCCTGGGTGGCCTCGGGTCACAGTGATTCATGAACTCAGAGTTATTTCAAGTCTCTCATGAAAGCAGCTCTGACTCCCAATGAAACTCCATCCTCTCTGACTTTATCAGGCAGTTCATCAGACTTCCTACCCTAGGCATGATCCTTTGCCTGCAGCTCTGTGCAAAGTCTTTGAGAGGCGACAGTGCCTCTCTGTAGCTTTCCTGGTTCCTACCTCCTCATCTCCCAGCTTCAAGGATCTGCACTCTCTCTCTCTTTGTACCTCTGCCGTATTGGTGTGCTCAGTGATTTCAACAGGAAAGGGATCTATCCACAGGAGGATGCATGAGGGCACAATCAATGGATATACCCCTCTGTTCATTTAGAACAATTTGGTTGCAGATGTATTTGAAGATAAACAGCTCTGTTAACATCCATGCAACATATTCAGATATACCAAAATATAAAGTGGCATATAAAAATACAATGCACACACTATTTGGGTATTCCTATATGTGACAACGTATCACATAAGTACCCTATACCTCCTGCCCCCAGAAGCTAGATTGAGTGTAGGGCACATCTGCACACTTCCACGCAGGCACCCCAGAATAGAACAGCCTGAACAGACGCTGTTTTTCCTTCCTGACAAACGGGCATGAAATAACAGGCTGACATCTGCCTGTGCAGGTCATTCAAGTCAGCCTGCTACATGTCAGATTTCAAACTGCTCCATCCATCAATGGCAGACCCAAAATTAACGTAGCTTGGAAACTCTGCAGCAAGACAGTAACAGTCCAATTCAAAGTCTGACCTTCGAGGAATGGTGGGGTACGATGGAAAATTATTTCGTGCCCTGCACTGAAGCCAACAATACGATTTGAAGAGATTTTCAGTTAAATTAATTTTAAAGAAAAATCCCCCCGAGGAGTGGTTTAACTCTTAGGGTCACGTAAAAGCAGTAGGAAGCCCAGAGGATCTACTACCTGGTGGCTCTTCCAGCACCTTTTGCAAAAGAACTAAAAATAATATTTTAGGCAAAAGAGTTTTTAAGGCATTTATGCTGTAGTGCAGCAAAGAAGTCATCAAGAGACTTAGTTCTTCCAAGAAGTTTTGGAAAATGGCTGTTAGTTAAAATAAAATCGTGAGATCAGCCTTTCAAGATTACAAATACAAATGAACCCTTTTCTGGAAATAATTTTAAGAGTAATGATTTTCTTCTGTTCAATTGTAATAAAATTTGTGTTAGGAGATTTTTATGACCAGTACCAAAGGTGACCACCAAATTAATCAATAAGCCAAATCTGATGCATAAAATTATTTTACCTGCTACATTGGCTAGATACCATGCAAAGTGTAATACTTAAAAAAATACTATTCATTTTTAGCCAGAAACACATTGAACTATGCTTAAATTGATGTTTTCTTAAAGCAAAGTTTTGTTTTTCCCCGATTGACAGATGCTTCAAAACTCAATCTCTTCTAGTGTTCTTGTCCACCAATTCCAATGTTTCCATTAACATGGGGTCCAGGTTAAAATTGAGGGAATGTTTCATAAATTTGTTAGCAGAACACTCAGAGTCTCAAAGTCCTCTCTCTCTCTCTGCTGGGTCCCTTCAGCACCTCTTTTCTCTGTAGCCCTCTGTCCAGAAACAAGCGTAAGATGGCCCCACAACAAAAGTTCTTCTCTGGTTCTATCTTGCTCTTAGTAGCAACTCATCTGCCTTCCTCCTCTCTTCACCTGTGAACTGCCTGAAAGGGTAATCCACACCTTCTCCCACCAATTGTTTTGTTATGTGGCTTCCATCTTTACCACCACATGGAAAAGAACAATCTCCAAGTTGTCTAATTCAATGGCCTATTTTTAGACCTGAGGTTAACTGATCTATCTATGGATTGGAGCATTATGTTCTTTTGTAAAACTTACCTACAAACCACATCCCTATTTTTCCTGTTCTAGTTGATCCTTGTTGCAGGGAGGTAGGGGGCTACCCTGGGATTCTGGCCTAATCCCCTCCCCTCTTCTGTGTATCCATATCCTCTCTTGGGTGCAAGCACAGATCAATGACTCCCAAGTCTTTTCCTTGCTCTGAAGCTCCTGAGCATATCTCTAAGAGTATAGCTCCATTTGGTTGTCTTACAGGTACTACTGATTAAAGATACGCCCAGTCTACACAGCTCCTCCACAGTCACCGACAGACTGAAAGGGGCACACTTCCTTCCTAACACACATGCCCCCACATCCCCATGACTACATCCCCTCAAAGTACTCTTGGCCCTTCCATATGGGCAGACATGCCTGTGCCTGTGTTCCTAGCATCTCACACAGACCTGTGTGTGGCACATGTCACTGGAAGTAGTGATCACATGTGTGTGACTTGCCCCACAAAGACAATTTATTGTGTGTTCTTTAAAGAAGTCACAGAAAGAGATCATCAGGACCTTCTAGGAAGAATGACTAGCTGATGACTGAATTGTGCTGAATCCATTAAATCAACCAACAGTTTGGGGGAAGCAGGAGAAGGCAACAGGGTCAACTGTAAATTTTGCTACAGCATCTCTTGGGACTAGGAGGGTGGGTTTTAGTCAAGCAACCACAATAAGCAGGAAAGCAGGTGAACACAGAGGTTCTCGTGATAGAAATTCTTGGTTGTTTCTCTATTAATAATAATAAAAAAAAACACCTTCTTGAGGATTTCAAATGTAGCATTGAAACACCACCTCTAACCATAAATTTACCTAGGTATTTGTAAATTTTACCTAGTTAGCATCCAATAAATATGTGTCCATGATCAGTAGATATATACATATGTCATGTTTTGTCTTGATAAAAGTAAATAACATGGTTAGTATAATAAGCACCTATTAAAAATTATTTGAGAACATTTATTCAATAATTTTGGGGGTAAAAATATTAAACAGCATAAAAAGCCATTTGGTTTAACTTCCTGATTAATAAAAATAAGGCAGCTAAATGTGTTTTCAGGTCCTTTGAAGGTTCAACATTTTATGATTTTATCTCACCCTCTCATAACCCTATCAACTGTGGCATTAACAGCAACCCCATCAGGATGGCCATACTTTAGCCTAAAACCAGTCTTTTTCAGTGTTCTGGATATAAGGAAATGAGCGAGCATTCCCATAGTATGCAGATATCAGTTTGAAGGTCAATATAATCTTTCTATTGAGAAATTTTGAAATGCAGATCACCAAAAGACTAAACTCTTGACTGTGTACATAGACTGAATTTTCTGCTATTGAAATAAATGAAAAGTGAACAAATAAACTTGTTGTACCTTTTTTTTTTTAATACAGAGAAAAACCCACAACAGTCTCAACTTCCCAAATGTGGGGATGGATGAAAGAAATAGGGGCAGGTCCTCACAGTGGAATGCAATGATGTTTACTGAAGTGAAAAGACAGCCATGAAGTGTTAACCATTTACAAATGGAATAAAGAATGTCATAATGTCAGAGACCTGGCAAAAGCAGTCCACAGGTCAAACTTTATGGTTTACGGTGAACTTTGGAGAAAGAAAATAGAATGACTAATTAATGGAACATTCAAAATAAAAAGCTAGAAAAGATGACAAAGAAAGCAGAGTTGGATGAATGACTAAACAAAAATACGTTACATTTTATAAATGAAATGAAAAAAATCTGTAGAGAAATGTCTGCCCAAAAAAGAAAAAGATAATTTTAGGAAATAGAAATGGGACTTATCCACGCAAACATAGGAACTGAAATGATACTCACAATGTCCTTGAAAACAGATGTTTGTCCAAGTGTATATGGATAATTTTCAAAACCTAAGCGAAATGATTTTCTAAGAAAATATTTAAATTTCCAAGTTTATTGAAAAATCAGTTATACAAAGATCTTAATGGACAATGACCACGTAAAGAAAAGAAAAAATTGTGAAAGACCCACACAACCAAATACCTCTGGCATGGCTAGCTCTGCAAATAAACTCATCCCACGGGGGACCCTAAAATTTATTGTACAAACTGGGACACTTTGGAGAGTGAAAGTCAGTGCTATTAATAATTAGGATGGGACAATATGAGGAAACAGGAACTGTTTAAATCAGGAGAAATGGCTACGATGGTTGTATCAACTCTCAAAGGAGATATCATTCTGAAGTTATGGAAATGGTATCCTAGTTTAGAAAAAGAGGTTTCAAGTTCATGGTCAAGAAGAGCAGAAAAGAAAAAAGGAGAGAAAAGAAGAAAATCTATGTGTACTGACACATGATTCTAAACAAAATATATATATTTGTGTTATTTATGAATCAGTAAGAACAAACTAACCAATGAAAATGGTCAAAAAGATGCAAAATCAGTGTGTGTGAAATAAATATGAACAAACCCTATACATATGAAAAGTATGCTCAAACCCACTAGTCATGACAGAAGTGAATAATAACGTGGTATTTTCGCCCATCTGATTTTAAAAAACGAATGTTAACAGAAATAGTAAATATCAAAAAGTGTGGTCTTTTGTGATCTCTGGATAAGAATATAAATTGGTCCTACTCTGTAGAGGATAATCTGACAACTGTTTTTCCAAATTTTAAATATGCATACCCCTTGATATAATGTTTTCCCTGCTAGGAATCTACTACTGAAACACTTGACCAAATGCACAGAGATATGGGTGACAGTCCTCAATGCCACGCTGTTTCATAATAAAACTGGAAACAACTTAAACCACAAACCTTTTCAGGTAAGAAAATAGTCTCAGAGAGATTAAATGATTTGTTCAAGTTCATACCCTTCTATGTTTGGCTTATAGGACTTATAAAAGTTAGGCATAAGCAAGGGCTTCAAAAACCATGCAATGCCAGGCATGGTGGTGCACACCTATAATCCCAGTGGCTTGGGAGGCTGAGGCATGAGGATCATGAGTTCAAAGGCAGCCTCAGCAACAGTGAGATGCTAGGCAACTCAGTGAGATCCTGTCTCTAAATAAAATACAAAATAGGGCTGGGGATGTGGCTCAGTGATTGAGTGCCCCTGAATTCAATCCCCGGTAACCAAAAAAAAAAAAAAAAAAAAACCCCACAGAAAAAAACGTGCAATGGTTTATTACTAAAAGTGAGAATATTAGTTTGATTTGCCCAACATTAGAGAATTTTAAGATTTCCATTGGTTGTTCACAATCCCTTAATTAGAAATAGATAGTCTGCTCTCTGTATCTATGGTTTTTGTATCTATGGATTCAACCAACCATGCATGAAAAATTTATATCTGTACTGAATATGTATACTTTTTTTAAACCATTAACCCCTAAACAATATGTGACAAATACGTATGTGACATTGACATTGTATTATACCAGTCATTAAGAGATAACTTCAAGCATATCAGAGGTCATATGCAAATACCACATCATTTCATATGAGGGACTCTAGCATCAGTAGATTTTGTAATCCACAGGGGCATCCTGATCACAATTCCTTGTGGGTATCAAGGAACAATTGTACTAACTCTGCACCAGTTAGTTCTTGGTCTCCAGAATCATTTCCACCCTTAGGAGGAGAAACTTTGCCCTTCAACATTTTCTGATTGTCAAATGTCTAATGAAAATAAAGACTAACTTTCCCTGGGCTTTTAGGTGCTATGTTAAAAAGCTCCCTAGATGCAAATATCTTTGCATTTGGATATTATGGTTATCATTTTCAATGTTACATGCTTGGAAATAACTACTGTACTCAGAAGGAAAAAAATCAACAGGAACAAAATGTCACAGTAGCCTTAGCCACATGGGACAATACTTTCTATGTTAACCATCATAACTATCTCTGCTTCATAAGGAACAAGTGTTTTTATATCAATGTTCCATAGGTAAGCAACGATTACTGCATAATATTAGAAAACACTTAGGAAAATAAGATATCTTATGCTTTTTATTTTTAAGTGACGCTTGCAGTATTTTAGAAAAGGTTTCTGGTCTGGCTTCCTGTTGGTTTCTGGCTTTGGTTTCAATCTATACTGTTTCCTACTCAACATATAATCATCATTAAGTCACATGACACAATGCAGCCAAAACCTAGCTACAAAACAGTATGTGTGGCATGATTCTCCTTTAGAATATAAATGTAGAGTGTGTGTATGCACACGTGAGTTTGGAAGAATTTCCAAGTCATTGTCTTTGGGTATGATAAAAGCAGTTCTCTATTTTCTCGGTTTTGCTCATTTATGTATTCTGATTTTCCGTCATGAATATGTATGAGTTTTGTATTTAAAAATTTTTAATAAACTTTGTGCTCATTCTACCTACGGACTTTAATGTTTACTCATAGAAAGTCTGAGTCAGCAAATCTGATGCATTCATTGTACTTGGAGACAGTTTTCTTCTTCACCGTATCTTTGTTTTTTTTGTTTTTTTTTTTTTTCCACAGTATCTTTGTAACAGAAATAAACTTTCTGAATGGGCTAGTACTCACATTTCTGAGGCCAGAATCAGAGAACTGTGAAAGCCCCCCCAAAACATCAGCTCATGCCTAGTGAGACTCTTTATAGTAACAGTTCATGATTCGTGAGGCAAAATCAAAAGGACAGTTAGAATAATTTGGAACCCAGCAAGAGGAAGCACAGGGGTGGTTGCAAGCACAGGCTAGGGATCGGACAGAACAAGTTACACAATGCTCAACAATGTGCCTGGGCCTCAGTACGCTCATCTTTAAAATGAGGAAAACCATCATGACCATACCTATGAGGACCAGGATTCCCACAAAGGTGGGGTTGAGATCTGAAAATAGTAGCCATGTAGTCTCTGTCCTTGGTCTGGATTTTCTCCAGAAAAACCTTGTTGAAGATCAAGGTTATTTTTTGTTTGTTTGTTTGTTTGTTTTATTTATTTTTTTATTTTTTAATTTTTTTTATTGGTTGTTCAAAACATTACAAAGCTCATGACATATCATCTTCCATACATTTGATTCAAGTGGGTTATGAACTCCCATTTTTTACCCCAAATACAAGTTGCAGAATCACATCGGTTACACATCCACATTTTTACATAATGCCATATTAATGACTGTTGTATTCTGCTACCTTTCCTATCCCCTACTATCCCCCCTCCCCTTCCCTCTCATCTTCCCTCTCTACCCCATCTGCTGTTGTTTAATTCTCTCCCTTGTTTTTTTTTCCCCTTTCCCCTCACAAACTCTTATATGTAATTTTGTGTAACAATGAGGGTCTCCTTCCATTTCCATAGTTTCCCTTCTCTCTCCCTTTCTCTCCCCCCACTCGTCTCTGTTTAATGTTAATCTTTTCCTCATGCTCTTCTTCCCTGTTCTGATCTTAGTTGCTCTCTTTATATCAAAGAAGACATTTGGCATTTGTTTTTTAAGGATTGGCTAGCTTCACTTAGCATAATCTGCTCTAATGCCATCCATTTCCCTGCAAAATCCATGATTTTGTCATTTTTTAGTGCTGCGTAATACTCCATTGCGTATAAATGCCACAGTTTTTTAATCCATTCATCTATTGAAGGGCATCTAGGTTGATTCCAAAGTCTAGCTATTGTGAATTGTGCTGCTATGATCATTGATGTGGCAGTATCCCTATAGTATGCTCTTTTAAGGTCCTCAGGGAATAGACCGAGAAGGGCGATAGCTGGGTCAAATGGTGGTTCCATTCCCAGCTTTCCTAGGAATCTCCATACTGCTTTCCATATTGGCCGCACCAGTTTGCAGTTCCACCAGCAATGTACAAGTGTACCCTTTTCCCCACATCCTCGCCAGCAAGGTTTTTTCTTCACAACCTGAATGGTGGTTCAAATAAAAAACCTCTTTTGAAAAGTCAAGCTTGATGCACTGGAGATATAGCTCTATGGTAGAGCACCGGCCTAGGATGCACAAGGCCCTGGGTTCCAAGCATTAGCCCCAGGGGAAAAAGAAAAAGAAAAAAAAATCATGCTTGGCACTTCACTTTCTGTGCATACAGCAGAGTGGGTTATGTGGATCAATTCTCCCAGTGAAATAAATCACAAATGATGTTAGACATTTTATTGAAGACTTGATAAGGGAGTTAAAGAACTCAGTTCAAAATATCAAAGAAAGCAGAAACCCAAGGAGAGAGGGGACAAGGCACTCAAGTTCTGCTTGCTCTAAGGGCATTTTCCAAACAAGCAAAACTCTCCAAATTAAACTGTCCTCCCAAAGGATCATTCCGCAACTAAGAGTAAGTCAGAAGCAGCTCGCCAAGCCCTCCTCTACAGTCAGGGGACTGAATTAAAGTTGTCTGGGCACTAAAGAGGGCAGAGGGGTGGGCAATACCAAGGAAAAAAAGTAAAAGCCAAGCTCACTGATTTGTAGACTACATTCACAAGTGAGTAACCCCCAAATAACACCAAAATGAAAACTCAAATCTAAGGTCAGAATTTGGTTTAGGATGGTCTTGAAAGACATTCTTCAGTTGCTTAGTTGAAGCAAACTCAAATCTTCTATGGAGGGAACCATCTTTATCCAAATGCTCAAATTAATTACTTCCAAGAACAGTAAATAGCCCAGAATTTAAAATCATCACTATTCAAGGGAAATGGAAAAATCCACAAGAAAAATAGAAAAGGACAAATGACATAAAAGAACTGCATTGGAATTATCAGACATAGCTTATAAAACACCAATGCTTATCAAGGTTAGAAACTACAAACTAAGCTTGAAAATACATGTAGGAGCTGGGCACAATGGCACACGTCTGTAATCCTAGTGGCTCAGGAGGCTGAGGCAGGAGGTTTGCAAGTTCAAAGCCAGCCTCAGCCAAAGCAAGGTGCTAAGCAACTCAGTGAGACCCTGTCTCTAAATAAAATACAAAATAGGGCTGGGGATGTGGCTTGATGGTTGGTTGTCCCTGAGTTCAATCACTGATACCACACAAACATACACACACACACAAAAAAAAAAAAGACAAAAGAAAATACATGTAGGGCACTATAAAAATATGTTCTAACACATTCGATAAAGTTAAAAAATAGAGCTTCTAGAATAGGAAATACAATAAGTTAAAAACACAACAAATGAGTAAATCATCAGATTAGAAACAGGTGAAGAGAAAATAAGTAAAGAGGAATATAGATCAAAGTGAAATTATCCAAAGTATAGCACTGAGGAAAAAGAAAAATATCAAAGAGTTATATATAGTGAGAAGGCCTAATATGCTTGATGGGAGTTCAAGAAAGAAAGTAGAAATGAATGGCAAGAAGAAAAATCAAAAGATGATAGAGAGTTCCCTTGAAGAGATCAAAGGCAACCATCTAAAGGTTCAGATCTCAAACACCAGTACAAAAGGAGAAAAAAGCAACACTTGGTGAAACTACAGAGTACCAAAGACTGCACTCTTCTTGTAAGCAGTTATACATTCATAAAAAAGACAAACTGTATCCCAAGTGTCAACCACCAGATGACTTGTGATCTCAGCAAAACTAAAAGCCAAAAGAGTAGACAGAGACTTTCGCTATGACAAAAGGAAATACTTGTAAAATAATTTCACACCCAGAAAAAGTATCTTTTAACAGTGTTTTAGAGGCTCTATGGAGAGGCAGGATAGGCCCCTCACCAAAATCTTGGTTTTAATGTTGAGACTGATGATGCCACATTCTCACCAAGAGGGTGTGAAAAGGTTTATTATTTACATAATTGAGGCTTTGGGGGGGGGGGGGGGAGAACAGGGCAGGCCTCCCAACCTGATTCAAAAGTGGCTTCAGATAATATCAAGGAGAGAAGATGGCTGGTGGGGTGGCGGCGGGGGGGGGGGGGGGGGGGGCGGCTTTAATTGTGGCAAGGATCTGGGCCCTGAATGTGCACTCCCACATGTCAGGAAGGAGCACCTGGGTTTTCTCATCAGTGCCCAAATGTGGACCAGTGGGGAAGAGGGAGAGAGTGAGTCTCAAAAAGCTATTGGCCATCAAACATTGAAAAATAGAGGCAGAGTTCTTACTACAAACTGAGATGGGAGACATATTTTTTTTTTAATTCAAAAACTTTAAAAGCTTACCACAGAATATCCTCAGTTAACGAAATAATTCAGGAAGAAGTTCTGAGACATAAGGTGGGGGGGGGGGGGAAGCTATGTATAAAAGAGCTAAATATCAAATAAAAGGAAATAGGGGGGCGAGTGCAGTAGTCTCCTAAATGGCCTACATGAGTCTGGCCTCTCAGACAATGGGCAAGAGTATCTAAATCTAGTCACCAGGCACTCAGGAATGGGCAATCCCAACAGATATGGCCCTATATTCCACAATCATTTGTCCCCCACCCCTTATCCACTGAACCACACCCCCCCTTTTTTATATTTTATGTTGAGACAGGGTCTTGCTGAGTGGCTTAGGTCCTCACTAAGTTGCTGAGGCTGGCTTTAAACTCTCAATCCTGCCTCAGCCTCCCAAACCCCTGGGATTACAGGTATCTGTCACCAAGCCAGGCTCATGATCATTCTTGAACCTAAACACCGGAACCAGTTCCCTGGGCTAATGGACCTCTTCCCTGGACAGCAGGGCTGGTATGTACACATCACAATGGGCCTTGAGTCTGGGGTGAGGTAACAATGCTGTGGGAGATATATTGCTGGAGCAGGGCTGGCACAAGCTCAGTTGCTCACTTTGACCTATTATGGCAAGCTGAGAGCAAGCCAGCAGCATCTTCTGAAAATGATGAGCAAGCTGCCTCTAATTCCCACCCCCAAGCCCCAGCCTCGTCCTCCTCCTGTTCCTTCCCGCTCTCCCCACCCCACCCAGCTTCCTCCCCTGTCTCCCCACTCTTCCAGCCCTCGGTCTCCTCTCCAGCTCAATGTGACCCTCTCTTCTCTGTGTCCTACCCATTTCCCATCTCTGACTAATAATGTCCCTTCCCACTACCATCCCTTGAGGGCCTCCTCATCGAACTCTTCCTTTGTTCCTGCCACTCACGGCCAGGTAAGTCTAGTTCCCTTTCTTGCGACTCCTACATCTTTGCCCCTACTCTTCCTCCTAGTCCTTCTCTTTAGAGCTCTATTCACTAGTCCTGACCAATGGGCAATCCAGCCACCCCCAACCAGACCTGATGACTGACAAATCTTATCCCGGGGGATGGTGTCTTTACTTCTTGTGCAGCTCAGGAGGGCCAGGCCTAGGGATTCCTAGCAGCCTGACCTCGTGGACACAAGGAATGCAGGACAGTGGCAAGCCAGCCTTCATCCAGGACACCTTCCTGTGGATGTTCCTGTTGGCTGGGTCTCTGCATGTGATCTCCACTGAGAAAAGGAACCCAGAGATTTTGAGAACCATCAGCCCATGTCTTGGCAAGGTAACTTTCAGGAATCTGTACATAGTTTTTGAATCTCATCCTCCATGTTGTTTTTCCCCCCCCAGGAACCAAGGGAGAAACACCCAGAGACATGTGCACAGAAGCCAAAAAACTGGAAGGGTTTCAGAGCCTTTGAGTAAACGCCTGGTTCTCCTGGGTGCAAAGTAAACATGTGGATATGCTACATGGCAGACTTCCAGGACATCACCTGGCAAGCTCAGCATGAGTGACAGGAAGGACAAGTACAGCTGGCCCAGCCAGGCAGCCCTGCACAGACCTCCCAGGCCTTGCACATAAGGGACTGCTTTTGTATTGGTTACAAGAGCCTCCAGATGCTGTAGAACTTCTTACCATTGTAAACTTGGGAACAAAGCCATTGCATGGTGCTGGTGGCATAGTAAGTGTGTCCCCCTCCAAAAAAAAAAAATGGATCCAAATGTTGTGGAGCCTTGCTAGTGTAATAAAGCTGGAGTTCCAGAATGACATGGTTGGGGCAGAAGAGCCTGGATTGGCCCCAACGTGTGGCAACCTACACTGGGGGGAAATTTTGGATGGTTCTGTGGCTTTTAAAATG
Source organism: Marmota flaviventris (assembly GCF_047511675.1). Lineage (NCBI taxonomy): Eukaryota > Metazoa > Chordata > Mammalia > Rodentia > Sciuridae > Marmota > Marmota flaviventris. The sequence continues at coordinate 48,909,098 of NC_092515.1, read as the reverse complement.
TTTTTCTCAGAGTATTAAATGTTCTGTTAAATGCATAAGAAATACAAAGCACAAAACTAGAAAATAAAAAGAATAAAGATATTGATTAACTTCAGATTTTTATATGTGTTGCAATTTCTGGGACAAACAATAAGGCAATGAAAACAGAGTGCATTAGTTCCAAACTGATGCAAGAAATAAAGGTAATGATGAAAATAATTAATCCAAAAGATGTCAGGAAAAGAGAAAATAAGCATATAATTGGGATGACAAACAGAAAACATAAAATGTTGGCTAATATAAGTACAAATCTAACACTGATTACATTAAATGTAAATGAACTGACAGTGCTCATTAAAAAACAAATGTTGGATCGGACTGAACAAAAGCTAAATTTATGTGCCGTTTATAAGAGACATTAAAAAAATAAAGAGGTAAACGGTTGATGCTGGGGAGACAGAAAAATGTAGAACATGGTATATGAACCGAAAGAAGAATAGTATATTAGAAAAAATACATATTTTAAAAAAGCATCGATAATGTTACTTCATAGTGATAAAGATGTAATTCATACTTGTCTAGCTAATTACTAGATGGATAGAAAAAGACAATAAGAATACAGACGATTTAAATAGCATGATTTATAAACTTGACCTAATAATCTACATGGAATGATGGTCTCAAGAACCACACTGTTTTTTTCCACACTCCCATGGTACATATACAAAAGTTCACATGCTAATCCATAAAATAAACCTCAAAAACTTCAAAAAAAATTAAAATGCACACAGAATGTTTAAAATTGCAAAGCATTTAGCAATGTACATGAAGAAAAGGTAAATATAGCAGAGTTACGTGAAGAATGAGCTAGAACGTGCCTGGATGCTACAATTGTTAGGAAGATAAAAAATGTTATGAAAAACTATATCTTAGATGTCTAAACACCTCCAAAATACAAAATAATTTAAAGATTAGAAAAGAAAATTAATAAAATTGGGTAAACCTTGCATTGTCCAACTACAGAGAAAATTGATATGGTACTGGAAAATGTTCTGTCTCACCTTGGACCCAGAGCAATGGAAGAGAAAGATGGATTTCTGAATATGCTAAATTTTACATTAAAAAAAACCCAAGGGATACTGCTGACATTTTATAATTTCAAAGTGAAATTTAATGAACAGTGTTCTAACTACTTTCAAATGTAATTGAAAAAGGCTTAAAACCATAAACATTTTTAAACAATTGAATTCTAATTACTCTTTTCTCATTCTTCCTAAATTTCAAAAATGATTTATATCAAAATGTTTAAGACAGTCAATGAAAAAAAAGAAACACATTTTCAGAATTTCACTCTCAAAGAAATTATTTCTTTTCTAATAGAAATGCAATTCCTCAGGTAAAATTCCAATAAGCATAATGTTAGCTCAAGTTTTTACCTAGAATTTCACTCTAGGCCCAGAGAAGAAATGCCTTTAAGCAAATGATAGTTTTCTGTTTCAAAAGCAATCAGATGGCTTTCTTTGCTTATTAGCATTTAGTGCATCAATATATGATTTAATATTTTCCATGATAACTCTATTGAGGTATAAATTGTATACCATATAATGCACATAAAATGTACAATTCAGAATTCAGTGGATTTTAGTAGATTCAGAATTTATACAACCATCACCACAATCAATTTTAGAACATTTTATCATCCCTTAAAGAAACTGGGTACCTTAAGCCATCATCCCAAAGCACCCCCTTATCCTAATGCCCCAGGCAACAGCTAATGTGCTTTCTTTCTAGATTTGCCTACACTGAACATTCAACATAAATCAAATGATATGTGTTATTTTGTGTCTGTCTTCTTACCGTTAGCACATTTTCAAGGTTCATCATGTTGTAGCATGTATCAGTACTTCACTCCTTTCTATGGTTGAATAGTATTTTAATAGACACACACAGACACACACATCACATCACATTTTCTTTATGTGTTCATCTGCTGACATGCATCTGGTTGCTTTTAAATTTCAGCTCTTATGAATAATGCCACTATGAAAAATTTGTGTAGTGTCAACGGGAATATGTTGGTATTTCTCTTACGTATATCAATAAATGGAATTAGTTCTTACATTTTAATATTTGATTCATGCCTGACTTTAACAAGCTATTATTTCGAAAACAAATAACTTCTTCATAGTCTGTAGGGAGTACATTTTGTGAAATAAACTTATTTTTCTAGAGTTGATGACCACATCACTGAAAATTATACATAACTTTTACCATGAGGATATAATATTATGATTAACATTATGCTTATTTTTCTGACTGCTATGATTAAATTTGTTCAACTAGAACATATGGATTTCAGGAAAATACTAGTCTTTTAAATTTATGGAAAGTTTCTTAAAATGTTCCAGGCCAACAAGAAAACCCTTCTAATTTACTTTGTTGAAGACTTTTTATGATCTATTAATCAGAGCTCAAGTAAATAAGTCCAATTATGTTGCCATTTTTAATGATACCAAATGTAATGCAACCCTAAAAGATTTAAAGAAGGCTAAAACAAATGAGCAGTTTGAAAATTGAATACCAAACTATTAACCGAGACTTTTAAAAAAACTATTCCATAAAACTACACCTTTGTTCTAAATTTCTCTCTCTCTCTGCATAACTATCTACCAATCTAAACATTGATTCCCAACATTACCATTATGATTTTAAAAATAGCAATAAATGGATAATTGGGTATTTACTATGATGAGGTAGTGCTAACTCCCCCTACCACCAAAATGCACATTCTGAGATTCTAAGATGGGTAACCAAAAAAAAACAATGGATGCATTCTCAGCTTCTGTCTTCGAAAACACAGACTTTAGAACCAGCAGCTTCCTCTTGAAAATTCAAAGAGAAAAAGAAAGCAACAATAACAAAGAAGAGCCAGGAATGTGCAAGAGAGGCCAATAAGAGTTGAGGTGGAAGGTGGTCCAGAGATGGGGAAAAAAGGCAAAACCACTGGGGGAGGTTTGGGTGGCTTTCTTTAATGGTGAGGAAGTCTGCCCCAATACCTGTGTACCCAAGGGTGCAGCAAGCCCAGGTATACAAGTGAGGGATGGAAACTCAGATGGATGACGCTACAAAACAACTCAGCATCCCCTGGGACCGTGGGCTCTAATGACAGACATGACATCGCAGAGAATGAAGCAACAATCCTGCAGCCACACTATAGGCAGGTGCAGAGAAACCTCCTCCTCTTGCTGGAGGACTCAGGAACAGGAAGACTTAAAGAAGCCTCAAAGAAAACACGCGTCTTTCAGTTTAATTAAAACCTACTTTTATTGTTTGTTTAAGGATGTCAGGTTTGATTAGAGGTCACAGATAGTTTGGCTCTGGGAAGGATGGTATGGTGGCTTTCTTTTATGAAGAGAAACGTGGAGAAGAATGAACTCTAAATCTTACCGTGGGAGGTTCCCAGGCCTACTCACAAGCTTTTAATGTCCCTGGGAAGGGGGCTTAGGGGTCTGCTGTTAGAGGATTTCAGCCTCTCCTGAAGTAGAAATAGTTAATTTCTTAGTAAACTGGACACCCAAATTCATTAGGCAAGTAAAGAATGGCAAATTCTACCCTCCCTTTGTAGTTCTGTGCCCCAAAGGGAGAAGAATGTAACTGTACTCCCTTGGGGTCCCCTTTATCTGTGCACACTCATCTGGGTGTGTATCAGGAAACACTCCTTCTTGCTGCACACAGTTCCAAAATACTTAATGCAAGTTTTCTTATTAGCAGCAAGTGGGTCTTGGTGAAGCTTAAGAAAGCCGTTTAGTAAAAACAGAGCCACCCAAATGAACGTGGATGGAAAAAAAATTTAGATTGATGGAGCGAGGCTGGTCACTGTAATTACGGAAGGTGTATCATTTCCTAAGCTCTCTTTGCATTAAGTGTATGCCATACATTTATCAGGCATAATTAGCACTTTAGGTGACAATGATTTGATTTCTTTCCTTGTAATAAAAGCCCTCTGTGTTGGCATATACATTCAGAATGGGAAATTGAATACTGTTGCTGTTTATTCCCCTGGGGGAAAATTTAGGACGAACTGGGGAAAAGAGGAAAGAGGGCTTACTGAACAGCTCTTTGTGAATTTTGCAAACAGAAAAAGAAAATAGTTCAATAAAAGCTTTTAAGGATCACAGTCAAACGTGTGCTTTTTGAAGGCAAGAGATATCTATGGAACGTTTCTCTACTTTCAAAGTCAGCATTTAACTTTCTTTTAGATGTGAACAAACCCACGCTAAATTGATTCGTAGGCACAACTGCGAAACTGGACACATTTAAATTACTGTGGATGAATCAGGGGAGTATTTATGCTGCCTTCTGGGAGGGGGCAGAAGAAACTGCTTTTTAAATTCTTTCAAATAAATAATTGATGTTTTCTGTTACAATTAAAAATCATATTAATTCATTTTTCTGGTGGATTAAAGAATTTATATAAATGGTAAAGTTTTGATTGAAAAACAAAAAAGAGGAGAAACTGAAATTCAAGTTGCTGATGTATTGTATATGGGTCAGGAAAAGGCCACATCCTCTTGAAATCTGTAGCTCCATGCGAAATGCTGTAACGCCTCTTTTGCATGTGTATCCCCTTGAAAAGCCATTTTCTTCTCTTTTTCAACAAAACCAAAAAGTGACAGATGGCATGGTTGATTCCTTTGATTACAAAGATTAATTAGAAATCAAGACCCAGATAATTATGGTTAAAACAAGTACCTCTAATGCAAATCTAATGTTATTAATTAACTTAATACAAACCTTCCCACTTACATCAAACCTGCTGGCTTAACCCTAAGATTTGTTCTACTAAAACCCTGCTACATCAATGGAGGCTGATCTGTTAGAGGAGGACTTGCACAGAAGTCTCTCAAATCCTTGCAGTGCCACAGAAGTGAAGAGTCAACGAGAGATGTTCCAACCATGTCTTTCCCTGAGGATCTTCATTCTATATTTTCTTCAATTTCTATGGACCACTTTCTGACCTAAATGAGGATAATTCTAAAGAAAGAGTCCTGATTTTTATGAGTTCCTAAGAAGTGCATAAGCAATAAAATGAAACGTACAATGAGAGCCTTTTGAAAAAAATTAGTATGGTGAGCAAATTAGGGAATAAATGTATTTTGCCTATGTTGTAAGTAACAATAAAAATACGAATTAACTCCTTCAAGCTCGTCAGAGTGAACTCAGTGTAATTTAGAAATCTCTTAAGTAAAAGGAGCACAGCAGTCAGATGCACCATACAGTTTCCTAAGTAGAGATTTAAACAAAGGATGGGTAAGGCCTCAGTCGTGAGTTTAAAAAAAAAAAATTCTGTTTACCGAATTTTTAAATTGAGCCATATGGAAGTTAAGGCCACAAACAAAAATAATGTGATTTACAAATTCTTTCCCCATGGATGCATATTATTTTATTTTCTCAATTATAAGAAAGATTTTATCTATAATTTCAAGTTTGATTTGTGTAGGTTTGCACCTGTAATCTAGGTCTCCCCCCAACACCCCCAGGATAGAAATAAAGGACCAGAATTAAAAAGCAAAGAATGAATCGTGTTTCATGCAAACTTGGGGTTACAGGGCAAGACCCGAGCTTCACAGAAGGCTGCTACAGGTGACGCGGGTGTGCAGTCTGTGAGCCTGCATTATCATGTGAAAGAGTCATATTGAAGTCCCAATATTCCAAGGTGATGCACTCACACCTGTCACAGAAATCAGCTGATTCCTAAACAGGTTTACAGCCGATTAATAGTACTCGTGTGTGAATGCAAAGCCTTTCCCTGAGATTCTTTTTCCCTTTAATGTATAATTTTACATTGGTGACATGAGATTTTTTGTCCTCTTTTTCTCATGTGAAAATATTAAATCAAACATCCATGACCCATGATCGTGAGGTTCCTCCTATTATTTCTCATCAGATGGATATCTTTTACCTTCATCAGACATGTGCACATATATACATACACATATGGGATGTCAGAAAGCACTTTCGATTTTTCTCCCATACCCCCCCCCCCCAGGATGATGTGAGAACCTCATGTCAAAAACCCTCACTTTAGAACAATAAATAAATAAACCAGCCACAGTCTTCCTGAGGCCGGCCAACTCTAGCATAAGTAATTCAAGAGGCTGAGAGATGCCAGATAAATTTGATTACTATAAAAGATGGGAATATGTTTCTTTCCTTTGAGAATTCACAAAAAGGGGTCAAAAACAAAGCAATGCTGAAAGCGAACAATTTCATTTCGCCTGCAATTCAAGGCGAAAATTCAAAGGCAATTTTGCAGGAACATTTTATCACAATTTTATAGACCCTCATTTCCTGCACACATCACAATCTTTAATTTCTGAAAGAGGAAAGCAAGAAAAGGGAAAGTGGGCGGGGGAGAGAGGGTGAGGAGGCTGAGCACAACCGTGAGGGGCTTTTTCTTCTTCTTCTTTAAGATATAAATGCAGATATTTATAAAGCAGTGAGAGATTTGTAAATCTTTCTTCAAAGCTGAACCTACTGCTGGGATCATGATTTGCTAAAAGCTGCTATAGGCATACTCCAAAACTCAGCAGGGTCATCCCTCCCCATCCAAAAAAATAAAAAAATAAGAACCAGAAGGGGTGGGGAGGGGGAGAGAAAGCCACTCTGATCAGTAGCGTCTCGACAGACATAAGAGTTTGAGAAAACTGTTTTCGTTTTACACCTTCTCCCTGAATGATAGTTGTGTTGTTTTTTCCCCAAATACACAAAAAGAAAATTTAAAAATTCAATACCTTGCCTCCCATCTTTGGGACTAATTGGCTCTCCTTGATGCTGTTTGAAAATGGCACATCTTTTCTCAAGAATAAGCTGCTAGGAGGTCCTTTGGAAGGTCACAATGCAAAGACAAATTCAACAGCCACCAATCCAAGGGTACCTTGACCACTGCCGCACCCCACCCCAGTGATCTTGCCTGGTGTCATGGACCCCGTGATTTGCTGGAAGCACAAAGCTCTGTTTTTCAGTCCCAATCTCACCACTAACTTCGTGTGCTCTCAGCAGAAAGCCGCAAACTCTATCTCATTTCCTAGTGGGAAGAATGAATAAAAGTTGCTCTAGTTTCCCGGGGTGGTGAGAATAACAGGAAGTAACAGGGCTTGAAAGCAGTTGGCTCCTTTTGTACATCATTGCATCCCTCAAACCTTGCTCACGTCTAGGATGGAGGAGATACTGAGCAAATATCTGTTAATGAAGAAATTTAGGAAATGCAAACCACGAGTGTCAGACTAAAACTCTAATAGCAGATGCTACACAAAATCAATAGTGCATGGTGCTGAAAAGCTCATTCTCTCAGGTGGAACTGGACTGGCTTACAGTAGGGTAGGCTGTTCTTCCTCACGGGGGCAAAGACCCCTGTTTGTGACCCCCACCTGCCTCCACCGCAGCCTCAGGAGTATTCACAACCTGCACTCAGAAAAGTCTGAAAACTTCTCAGGTGAGTGGGACTTTGGGAACAGAGCTCATTTTGAGATGTGGCATAATGACTTTAAATTTTTCTCTGAATAGATCGATTTATTTATTCATTCAGTAAGTATGGTGCTAGGGCCTCCCCGTGTGGGAGGATCCACACACAGTAGGGGAACTCATGGTCCCTACTCTCACAGAGCATAGAGTCTAACCGAGGAGATGAACGAGTATTTAAATGCAGTGTGACAAATGCAATGAAGGGACACATGATGGTGACCGGGGACCACTGAAGAAATCATCTCTTCTAACATCATGGTGCTTTTGAGAAGAAAATAGAGATGCAGAAAGAGCAAGGTGATACAGAGACCACGTCAGCCAAGGGGAGGATGTGGAAGTGGGAATGTAGCATAGAAAAATAATGAGTGTACTTCAAAGTATCTGCTTCCCAAAGACAATCTATTTCAGAAGCAAATGAGATATAAATGACTTTAAATACTATAGGAGAAGGCTTGGCATCACTGAAGGCCAACCGAAGTTTTATCATACCATACGGCCAGTATTAGGATTTTTTTTCTTTCAATAACCTTTGAGCAGCCCAAGTAGAAGTTTAGAAATGAGACTGGAGAGTTTGCCCGGATCTGGAGAAATGGTTGTGTGGATTGGTTTAAAGGGTTCCAATCAAAGTCCACTTGCTGTAAGGCCAGTGGTTCTATCACTCAAATAGCAGAGAAGGTATGTCGGATTCTATCAGGTCATCTCTCAAAAGAGCCATGTATTCACATATTAAACAGTCTGTCTGAAGCTGAATCTTTTAATTACATAAATAACACTTGTGTTTCAAAGACAACTCCTACCATCAAATATAAGGTCTTTGGGCATGTCCACACACATACAAAAAAAAAAAAAAACTAAGGGAGTTTTAAAGATTCCTTTGAGGGATGATGGAAGTTAATAACTAAAACCTCCTAAGACAGCAGAGCTGCTGGTTTGAGAGGCACTGAAAATTCTACCACAGGGCACAAATGTAAGGTCATCATGTCAGATCTGAAAACATCAGACTGTTGACCACTTCTTAAAGTTAGGCTTATTGAAGCACAATTTACATGAAATAAAAATTCACCCTTTTTATTGCACAGCTGCATGAATTTTGTTAGATACACAGTCATGTAAACACTAATATCACCCAGATAATGAAAAATTCCATCACTCCCCCCAATTCTCTCTGTATCTTTAGTCAAGCACTCTGCCCTGTCCCAGGCCTTGGCAACCACTGTTCTGTTCTGTAAACCTATAATTTTGCCTTTTCCAGAATGTAATGTAAATGCAATCAATAGCATGGAGATTTTGGAGTCTGGCTTCTTTTACTTGGCGGAACGTATCTGACATTCATCCATGTTGTTGCATCTGTCAGTGGTTCACTCCTTTTGACTGCCAAGTAGTATTCCACCATGTGAATATACCACAATATATCCATTCACCAGCTCAGGGACATTTGGACTGTTTCTAGGTTTGGTCAATTATGAATAAGTCTACTATAAATGTTAAGTTTTTTTGTGTGAACATAAGTTTTGGTTTCTCTTGGGAAAACCTGTAGAAGTGTTTTTTTTCTGGACAGAGAGTACATGCATGCTTAATTTTATTTTTTTTTTTAAAAAAGAACTTTCAAATCCTTTTCCAAAGTAGCTATACCATCTTGAATTTTGCCCACATATTGATAAGTTTGGCCATTTATTTAACATAAGAAGTCAACTAATGAGAAAAAAATGAGTGTTTAAGAGGAAGTTCAAGAAAATACTAGGTCCTAACGCTGAGAGCTACGAGAATATTTAGAAGAATTATATCAGTTGGAGAGATAATAATCAGTAGAAAAAGGAACTAACTCTAAATCTAGTTCCACATAATATGGACTGAGCCAAAACACAAAATCACTCATGATTCTGCAGATAGAATCCACCTTAGGAGCCACAGAACCTGCTGCCAATTCTGACTGGCACCCTTGACTTTCACACTTCCCCACTCCCTCATTCTCATTCCCTTTATCCAAATATCAGGTTTAATTAATTTAATCATTAACACATTTAATTTAAGCATCACCTTCTCCTGACGTGGTCAACAATAACCAATTCCCTCTCTAAATTCTTACTGTCCTCCTTCCATTTCTTCCTAGTTTAAAACTTCATTGTATATACCATGACTTGCATTTCACTTATAACACAAAGAGCCACTTTTACTTCTTGAGAATCACAAACTTTCTCTGTTAGGTCTGTCACAAGAGATGGACTCTGAGCCATCCTCTAAGCCAGTGTGGCTTGAAGTGTGTCATACTATATTGTGGTACAAGCGTCCATCATGTCCAAGGTCAAGTGATGCTACCAATATCCGGGAAGACCAAGAAATATACGACTCCAGAATTAATCCACATTCATCTAGATAGTAAATGCGCTTCAAGGAAGCGGCTTATCTTTAAATTCTCTAATGGGAATCTGCATTAGCTGAAATCAACAGGAGAAACTTCCACTCGATGACTAGGCCATTGTCTAAAGAGAAGGAGAAGCCATCACCCAATGTGGCTCATTGGTCCCCCATGTGACCAAGACTCAGGGAAGCATGTGTGATTTTAAGAGGAAAAGGGGGATATGCTAAAAGAAGCTGGTTAAAGAGGCTAAGGGAAGACGAAGAAGGAGAAATATCTCCGTGTTATTTCCATACCATGTGATGGTCATAAAAAACTCTTAACATGAAGGCCTGGAAGCTAAGAGAGGGAAGACTCGTCATGTTCTATCTGCTTTTCCTCTTTCACCAAAGATATACACTAGCCACATTCACTTCACCTTCAACTGGCCTTTCTTCCTGATCTCTCAGATACCAGCTTAGCGCCCCTCAGTCCACGACAGCATTCGGAGCAACGTCCTAGCTGTACCCCAAATGGCTTTATTGGGGGCATATTTTTAAATCTCAGAAAAATCACCTTTTATACCTTTCTTTAAAACTGTGATCTTGAGCTAAGCTGTTGTACTTGACTGTGTCCCTTTAACCTGGGGAACTTGCTGCCAAAAAAATATGATGGAGGCCAACAGCTTAATAAGTTTTATAGAAGATTAAATATTTATATGAATAAAAATAGCACCTGCAGCGACACCAGGAAGGATAAAATTACAAGGGCTATGAAATCTTCATGCTTCAGGGCATAAATTGCTTACCAGCTAGATGAGGTGGCTTCCCTCATGACACAATGCTGCGTTGCTAAATATGTCTTCCCGAGCAGCGCCTCGGTGCTGGCCACTTTCAGGACCAAAGCTACAGCAGCAAGGCCATCGAGCTGTGGGCTTGCATCTAGTTCAAGTTTAAATGGAATTTAGCCATTGGACATGACAATGCACCCATCTAAAATACGAACACAATGATGCAAGAGAGGCTGACAACCCCATCCAAACGGAAGGAGAATGATATGGAATAAAATGACCAAAAAATACAAGGGCCAGGAGGGGAAGAGGGTTCCTAATGTCGAGGCCCATGATGAACTCCGTAATAAGAACTGAAGACCCTGAATCTTACAGGCGGTCAGGTCAACTGGAAGAAAGCTTGCCAGTTTCATTTAGGTGAAATCTTTTTTTTTTCTTTCACATTTTTCCCCAAAGTAGAAGCAGAACATGAAGATTATCAATAAGACCTTGTTCTTCTACCCTCACTAAAGCAAAGGCCATTCTTTGTTTTAGCAAAGAAAAATGACAGGGAAAATATAATGAAACAAGGAGACAAAGCAAGAGAAACCAAAAGAAAAAAAAAAGTGTGCCCATTCTTAGGGGCCAAGTTTAAGTCCTCTTTGCACCAAAGGATGTAGTGACCTTTGCCAACGACTCCCTTTTCTTTAAGGATTACAGGACTAACCAGAAATATCCATCCATCTATTTTATAAATAAAATATTTAGCACAGTAAAGAGTAACATCCAGCCAGGCAAAGCATGCTAATTAATAAGGTTAATAACGGTTAGGTTGGTTTGCAAATTCACTTGACTTTGCGAGTTCCGATAACCCAACGAGCGCGCACACACACGTTCCACAGTTACTAATACGACTTGGTGTTCGGCTGTATAATTAGTTGCTTTCTCCAGAAGGGTTATTTAAGAAACAGCAATGGGCTCCAGGAGGATGCTTTGTTGGAAACAGTGTATGGAAGGGCGTGATGGGTGGCCCTCGGAATGACTGCATGAACAAAGGACTCCTGTGGATTTTAATAACACTGATCCACTTATGAATCATAAATCAAATGGGAACCCTCTTGCAGTTGGAAATTTCCAAGATTTCTGGGGAGAACGCTCCAACACAGCAGCATGTTCTCAGCGAGGATTAACCACATTCACTCATATTAAAAAAAAAAAAAAAAAAGAAAGAAATAGTGTTTTGCATCCTCAGATGGGCGTTGGCACGGACCAGCGAAAGCACAAAAACAGGAATGAGGAGGAGGAAGGGGAGGAAAGCCAACACCAGGGCCTGTGACAGGGGGCTTTAGGATCAGGAGCTTTGCACAGTGATGGTGGGAGCAGAGATGAGCGGAGCATCGGAGGCCATTAATAACACCGGCACTCACAGCCTAAGCCAGAGAGACAACTAAATGGTTGGTATCAACAGGAGCTGTTTCTTATTATTTTTAGAAAACCTTTAATTTAATGCATATTTTCTTTGCTGAAAAGGAAATGGTGATATTAACAAATTGGTTTTATTTCTAACCTGGCAGGCAGCCTGCAGTGAAATGTAAATACAGGTACGTGGGAGCTGGGATTAGCATTTACTGAAGAAAAAGAGTAGTCAATATTTTAATGAGGAAGTCTAAGAAAGCAATAGCATGAAACACTCTGATGTCACAGGGGAGCTTTTTAAGTTAAGCCAACTAGTTCCAAATTACTACTTTTCTCAGCTTTCCTTTAAGGGAAGTTTAGGCTGACTTAGGAAAAAAAAATACAACGGTGGCATTTAGTTTTAAATATCATGAAAGAGCTGTAATATTCCTCTCTATAAGTGCATACATTAACCCATATACATCTCTCTCTATTCCATACGTACAGAGAAAGAATGTCTGTCACTCAGTTAAATGGCCCTTTAACAGCATCATCCTTGAGGATTTTTTCAAAGACAGACACACCAGGTAAAGAAAATTGATACTACCCAAGAATAAGGGACAGAACTGAGGAAATAAAATAATATAACAGGAAACACAGGTAACCAAAGCAAATAAAAATCAATGATAGTTTAAGGACAGAGTAGTGCATTTAAGACTGATTGGGATAGCAGATCAAATCAATTACAGAAACACTATCTATGATATAATCTCTGCTCTGGCACCCCTAGGAGGCATATTTCCATCTTGAAATGTGATTTCATCAAGAGCCAGGGAAAGAGAAAGGAGCAAAAACATTCTGGGAACATGGGGAGTGTGATAAGTTGGGGAGATAAATAAAAGTCCTAAAATATCCCCAGTATTAACCCGTAATGGAAATCAAGGGAGCCTACGTTTTGAAGAGCTCTCTGTTGACATTTCTGAACTTTAGGACACCCAATACCTATCTACTTTAAAATGCATATTGAAAGAGCATTTCCTAGATTCCAGTGAATGTCATCAACAACATTGCATGTCCGGCCAATATTTTACCATTCTATGCTCTTCAGTTGGCCAAACTGTATCTACCCTTCCAACCTCTAAACCAGTATCAAATGAGAAATAAAAGCAGAGGTGAGAAAAATTAAGAAATGAATATCACGTGAAATGATCAACAGAACCCAATCTTGTTATTTTTTCAAAGGGCAATAAAATTGATAAACTCATGATGAGATAGAATCGTAAGAAAGAAGGCAGACAGATCAATACTAAGGTTCTGCAGACATTAAAAGGATTATAAGACCATATTAATCTTTTATACTTTGTGTATTTATAAATATATTCTTTTATGAATATGAGGTATTTATAAATCCCAAAGAAATTCTTATATGTTAATACCAGGAGAAACATACCAGAGTATTAAAAAGCAACATTATTTTATGATAAAAAATGTTTTTAATTTAATTAACAGATTGAAAAACCATGAGGCATTCCCATAAAGGCTACTGTACAGTAGTAAAGTGAATGAAGTAAGTGAAATATAAGAACCTGAATGGATCTTGGATATATAATATTGAGGGAAAATTCATCACATTCAACCTACATTCAATGTGATGAAATTTTTATGATACTCAAAAATTTCAAACATCTCAACATGTTGTTCAATTCAACATAGATATTTTTTAAAAACCTTTTTTTTTTTTGCAAGGCAAGAGAGTGCTGAGCACAGTATCCACAATGGTGGCTATCCGTTTCCAGGGAAGACGACCTAAGGAGCAGGACTAGGGAAGAAGTGCATGTGGGAGAAGCCACGGTCCCATTAATGTCCCTGACCTTAAGCTGGGTCATGCATTTATGGGTATTCATTTCATTATTCTCCTTTGTAATTTACATACATATCACATATTTCATTCTGTATGTATATTACTAATAAAAATTGTGGCAAAAAGTCATAAGAGCAAAGAAAATAGGAAAAGACCTATTCTCCTACTGTCAGATGACTCACCCCTGCCACCCTCGTCACCAATAACTGAGACTCCCTGGACTGCACAGTAGGCCGGGCTGAGGAAATCAGAAGACTGACAGCTGTCTACAGACCAGGTAAGAGCTGTTTTATGAAGAGCTGGAATATTTTCCCAAAAAATCTATTTATTAGTAAACAACAACAAAGCAAGATACATGAACTAAGCATATTACTTAAGAAACTAACAAGAAAAAAAGCTACATAGGCCTAAGGTTGTAGCTCAGTGGCAGAGCGTTTGCCTAGCATGTGTGAGGCACTGGGTTCGATACTTAGCACCACATAAAAATAAATAAAGGCATTCTGTCATCTACAACTACAAAGAAAAAAATTTTTTTTTAAGAAAAAAGCTATGTAAATAGTAAGACAATTTAAGAGCTGGTTCCTTAAAACTACCTTTGGCATGGCTAATGAAGATAATGTTGATTCCTATCAAGAATTAACAATGGATTAACAATGGATTTATAAAATTATTTTGTAAATTACGACAAGATTTCGTTTGCACCTATGTTAACAAATTTAACCTCCAGGTGAAATGATAATTCAACAGAAAAACATAAATGACTGAAGTTGATTCAGTAAGAGATTGAAGGCATCCCGAACAGGTCAATAATTCTGAAAGCTAATTAGAGTCTTCAAAGAACTTTTTTTGCCCAAAATGAGCCAGATACAGTAGTATCAGATCTAAAGGAGGGAGGTCACTCCATGCTATTTAAAGTGCTCCGGAGCCTGGGGAGGATGGAGGAATTTTGCTAATTAATATTATGAAGCCACAATTATTCTTTGTCCAAATACAGCAACAGTGGTACAAAAAGGGAACTGTACAGAGAGAACTCTAATAGGCAGAAGCCTGACTAAAACATCCTCATGACTTAAGGTGACTTATTTCTGCTATGTAAGGCTGAATCCATATGAGAAAATCCAAATACAATTCAGTCACTGTCCAAATTCAATGTGAAACACAAATGTCAGTCAGGAAGATTTAGAAAGAAAAGAACAGAGGCCAGTTTGGCATAACCAAATATACATCACAATTAGTCAAATCACATGAACAATACTGTGTAACACAGGGAATTATCTACATGAACAAAATTAGAAAAAAAAAAGGAAATATACACCATTCAATAATAGAATGAGCAAAACTTATCAGGACAACTGAGGAACATACAGGGATTGAAAGTTACGCTAGAACACCATGGAAAGAAGAGTTCAAGTCCAGTTGGCGACTGACAATAAAAATTCACAAATAAATTGATGGGATGAAATTTTATAAAAAGAATATTATCTTATTATGAAGGAAAAATATCTCCAAAAATATATACTAAATGTTAATTATTTCTCCATAACGGAATTAAATGATTTCTAATTTTACCTCTTGGGCTCCTTAGCATTTCCCAAATATTTCAAAATAAAAATATTGATTTTGATCTTCCTCAGAATATTTTTAAAGGTCAAATCCTCTAGAATGCAGTATTTATTAATTTAAGGATACTTAAACAACACTGAAATGCACTTGAAACATGTATAAAGGAAATCTGAGCTATGTGCCAATGGCAAGCATCTGGAAATGAGTCACCAAAAAAAAAATTACTATATGTCTGAAGGAAATATTAAAACAAATAGCCCAGTACTGCAGTGATTGCATAGAACTGTATATATTCGCTCTGTGCACTGGACAGGAATTTTTCATTTCATACATCATTTACAGCTTGCTGCAGTGATTCTGCAAAATCAGTCCATACCATTAGCACACACAAAGAGAAATACCCAATGTCCTCATTGTTAGGAAATTCAAGTGCTTTGGGCTTCGATATGCTTAAACCTGGTTGCTCTGTCTAAACAGATGTCACTCTGCTAACCAGGATGAAAAGCATCGACTGACCACAGGTTGGGACTACCTATCTGGGGTCAGGCACACTGACTTCTTCAAATCCATAATCCAAGCATGGCTTGGGCTCATAGATACACTTAATTTTTAAAGCTATTTGAAATGAATGAAAACAAAATGGCCAAATGTATAAGCCAATCTCTCCAGAGACAATTATTATTTTTTTAAAAAAAAAATCAGCTCTGATTTCTAAAATACTTGATCAAGGCATTTGATACCAAGCATCTAGTCTATTCCATAGTTCAACAAACGAATGCCCTTTATATCCACCATTGGGCCCCTGCTTGTGATTAACAGCATCACCCTCTTCACATCCAAGCTTGGAAAAGGATTTCCCAAGGCAACACAACACTTTGCCTTGTATATTTCAGGCCAGTGAGAAAGACGTTTTGCTGGAGGATGAAATGCTCCCTGGTCCAAGGGTGTTTTCTGAACAATTTCTTTCTCTATGGTAGCCAAGAGGTTTCAGGAACAGCCAATGTCAACTTCGTTCTGCCTCCATTAACCCTTGACACTCCATACCCCCTTCTCTTCCTCTCCCCTTATGTGGGAAAATTCGGACCACAACTTGCTGGTGAACGAATGTGTCACCTCCTCAACTCTAGCCACAGAAACAAACCCCAACACCACTCCTCTATGAATCTCTTCATCATTGTGTTTCATTCATTTCTAGGACAATAGAGACCCAGAGTCATTTTCAGTCTCAACAAGGAACAAAACTATGAACCATCTACAGGGCACCTGCCCAAACCAGCCGTGATAAACGTCAAAATTATTAAAATTCACGTCTTGTGATGATAGCACATTCCCTAGAAACTGCTGACTGTTTCTTCTTATATGCAAACAGAATCTCTAGCAACTGGATTCATTTTTTTTTCAGGACCAGATATTAAGCAGTTAGAAGTACATCATCTTAGCAGGCAGATGCCATCAGAGCTGCGATGGCCAAAGTCAAACTCATGCCAGAATATTAGAAAGATATATAGGTATTTTGAAAGTAAAACCATTAAAGTTTAAGTTGCTCGTTTTTATGTCACACATCTTCCAAATCATTGTCAAAGAAATCAGACAGGAGAATGTCCTCCTTGCTGAAATCAACCTTCAACTACTTTGAATAAAACAAAGCTCTCTGAAGGAGATTCCCTAGATAATTTCTAGGACATCCCACCTGGGATGTGTCTACATACCAAGGTCAGAGTTCTTCTTTGATTTATTCTTCTTTTGGTCTCAGAAGAGTTCAAAAAATCCAGAAGCCTATAAATATGAAAAAAAAAAAATTGGTTTAAGGAAAAGATCTAGAAACAGCAATCAAAATTATTGGGGGAGGGGTGGGAGCTGACAGTCATAATATGCAGCCTTAGTTAAAAATGAGCATATTCCAAATAGAAGTTGATTTAAAATCTCAAAGTCATAGAGGTTATAGCTATAACAAACACTGAAGGCTTCACCACATTTCAAAATGTTTCCAACTGCAAAGAAAGCCTGCATCCCCCCAACACCGAGAAAGAATAGAAAATGGTAAAAAAAAAAAAAAATCATTTCTATTAAACAATTGCTAATGATGGTCACATTTTAAGCTATCATTAAACACTTTTCCTAGTGTTTAATGACTTTGTGATTTTCTCATTTGTCTCCATGTAGAAAAAGTACAAAGAAATTAAAGGGAAACTTCTCCAAAAATAGAAAGGAGTTTTAAGTTAAGGTTGAAACTCAGAGGCAACAGAATGTTTTTTTTGTGTGTGTTTTGTTTTTTGTTTGTGTGTGTGTGTGTATGTGTGGAATTTATCTCATCCTAAACCAGACAGACAACATCATATAAATATGGTAAATCTTAATCTCGATCCTTTTGGAAAAAGATGTAGAATTAACACAGATTTGTCTGTGTCACAGATAAACTTCACACTTACTATGTAGAAATGATCATCACCCATACTGCATCATCAGCTTGTAGGATGAGCATAGGTCAAAGATGATGCATGTAGAGTGAGTGCCAAGGACGAAATTCCAAGTCCAGAAATTTGAACTAGAACACAAACTGATTCAAAAAATAATTTTTACTTATGCTACAGAATATAAGAATTAGACTTCCCCTCTATGGATGTCTCAGTGGATGGGGAAGAGTAAACTACTATTCATTATTTATTTTTCACTATAAAAATGAAAGATGAGTTGTCCCAACATGGCGGAACTTGGTTCCAGAAGCATCTTGTCATCATTCCTGGTTTATAATGGGTATGAAAATTAAGGGAGCATGGAACAAAAGGGCATTTTTATAGAAGATAACTGTTTCTTTAGAAGAGTGATAAACAGCTACTGATCCAATTGTTGGTGATTCCCCAAGAATCATTGTCCAAAGTCAGGGCAAAAATGTCTTGCCAAATTAATGAAGCATGCAAAAGTGAATTATAAAAGTAAACCATGAACTTCAAAAGACTTGTTTCATTAAAATTATAGTTACAAGAAATATAAGGAGATTGAGTTTAGAAAGGAGGGGGATGATGAGAGAGAGAGAGAGACTGACCAAGAGGTAGAGAATGAAATTTAATTCAAAACAATCTAGAGTCTGCATCAAGTTGAGCCCTGGGCTTCTGGTTAGTGTTCCTAAGTCACTGAAAAGTTGAAAACCCCTGGCTATGAGCTAAGCCTGGTTAGTATTATCAAATATAGGCTCTTCAGGTAGCAGGTGCCCCAAGGTAAGTACCTGATCCTGTTCTCTAGATTTAATACCCAGTGCTTTGCTCTATGTATAAGTTACACTCAAAATCGAGTTTTTATGCGCAAGACTCCAGTAATGTTGCTTTGAAGAAAGATTACACAGAAGGCAGTAAGTAACCCTCTAGAAGAAAATTCAGATCCACTTCCCTTGGAATGGCCATAAGGAATGTCATCATTTGCACAGTTGATAAGCTACCTGTTACATACTGATATAAAAGAAAGATAAATAACAGCTGTGAGATTTTTAAAGCCAGACTATACCCTAGAGATCTCCACCACTTTCACTCTTACAGGTGTCTCTCATTATGTTTTTGTCTAGTAAATAAATGGTATTTATTAAAATGTCATTCTATTTTGAAACCATCAATAATGTGAATTATGAGTGAGCACACAAATTATCATTAGATTTGTGAAATATTAATTAGCTCAAAGCCCACTCCTTTCTTAGCCTCCAGAGATGGAGCAGTGGGGAACATGGGGTGGTAATCACTGATAAACAAAATTTAATTACTCTTAAGCCACTGCATAACCTCTTATAAATATGTTGATACAATCCGATTCGATAAAGCAAACATAATTTTACTACCTTATGTAATTTTTATTAGGTCCACACTGTCCCAAATTCCCTGGGCAATTATACAATCTCTACTAAATCCAAAATCTAAGAGTAACCCAAAAAAACCTAACTATGCACAAGTTTCAAAGACTTCAAGGGACCTGTCACAATGACATACAGAGAAACAGCACCCCATTAGTCTCAGAAGGTCTATCCCAAGGGCCACATATACAGAAAATAATTCTTTGGGAGCCTCATAGTCTTGTTGCCATGACTATTCAACTCTACCGTGATGGCAAGAGAGTAGCAGCTATGTTTTAATAAAACTTTATTTATAAGAACAAGAAGGGAGCAGATTTTGCCCCAAGTGGTAGTTTTCCAATATCTGTTCTAGAGGTTCATTAGTAATAGTGATTATTTATATTAAAGTATTATGTACAGATTTTGGGCACATGCAATGATGTGAATTTTAGGAGAGAATTAGTATATAGGAAAATAAGATTATGAAAATAAGATGAAGTATGGTACATTACTAGATGGCTCTGAGCATCCGTGGAGTCAAAGTAAAGAGAACGATTTCAATGGTGGATTATGGATTATGGTAGGCAGAATAATAGCTTCCCAAATATGTCCATGGCCTAGTCCCCAGAATATGATAGGTCCCTTGGCAAGGGGGAATTAAGCATGGAATTAGATGACCTTAAAACAGATTGTTCCAGAATATCTGAGCGGGCCCTTGCAGTCACATTTTTTGTTTGTTTAATGTGGAAGAGGGAGACAGCACAGCTAGAACCAGAATTGGAATCTTGACATAGACTGACTTCTCCTGACTTTGAAGATGAAGGGAGCCATGAGCCAAGAGCCAAGAAATGCCAATAGCCAGAAGAAGGAGAAGGAGGAGGAGAAGGAGGAGAAGAAGGAGGAGGAGGAGGAGGAGGAGGAGGAGGAGGATGGGGCGGAGGAGGAGGATGGGGCGGAGGAGGATAGGGAGGGTGGGGGGACAGGAGGATGGGGAGGGGGAGGGGGAGGGGAAGAGGAAGAGGAAGAGGAAGAAGAATTATTCTCCCTTGTAGCCTTCAGGAAGAATCACAACCCCGACAACACCTCGATTTTAGCCCATCTGAGTCTCATCTGAGATTTCTGATCTCCTAAACTATAAGATGATAAATTTCAGTTGTGTAAAGCCAACAAGTTTGTGATAAATTAGTCATAGGAAACAAATACATGAGTCAAAATATAAGGTAGACATTTCATGGTACATCATTAAAAGGGTGAATTACGGTTTGGATATGAGGTGTCTACCAAAAGCTTCTGTTAATGCAGGCATATTCAGAGGTGAAACGGTTCAGTCTTGAGAGCTGTAGCAATCAGTCCATCCCAGTTTGAATGGACTTGCTGAGGAGTAGTGTGCCTGGAAGAGGGGGGCCGCGAGGGGTGCCCTGGAAAGGTTCATCTTTCTGGCTGCCCTTCCCCTGCTCTGCTTCCTGACTGGGTGAGGGGAACAGCTTCCCTCCGCCGGACCCTTCCCTCATGATGTTCTACCCTGGCCCAGAGCAATGGAGTTGGCCATCTGTGGACTGAGACCTTTGAAACCATGAGTCCCCAATAAACTTTTCCTCTTCTAAGTGGTTCTTGGGCAGTATTTTGGTCACAAGGATACAAAGCCTAAGTAAAACAGGGGGTTATTAGGTGATAATATGGATCATGTACCCAATCTGACATCTACAATAACTATAATGGCAAGCCCCCTGTACCTCATTCCCTGAACAACCCTTAAGCCAGCCAATGGGCATAAGAACAAGTCAGAGAATAAATGCTCTTCCACAAGGAGCCAACACTGTGGATCTAGGTGTGTTGTTGGCCAAGAATCTGGCCTAATATGCAGATTAAACAGCTAGTCTGAAGCAACATCCCCTGAATTGTGGGATATTATTGTGTGTTGGGAGAGAAAGAAATGTGCTCACATTATCAGTAACAAATATGACTTAAGCAAAATTAAATAGTCCTCTTTATACTGAACTTCTCTGAATCTTTAGTGTGCTGACATGGACCTCCAAAATATTTCCAGACCTAACTATGAATCCATCTCTTTTTCCTGGAGTAACATGGGTTTGTGCCCTACATAACAGGTTTTGGACAACAAAGATATTCAGTAATGGACAAACTCAACCAACTTATAGGAATTCTTGCACGTTCTCTGAAATGAGAAGGAAATTCATGCCCAAAGAAGGTAACTGACTGGTCACAAGAGCTGCCCAGTATGATCAATGCAAAAAGATCTTAGCCTCTCCTATGCTCTTCAGGTTGTCTTTGCTCTGTTTATGATGGGCCTCAGGCCACTCATAAGCAGTCAAATTCACTGTACTAAGTAAGACATGTCTAAACTCATGTGAGAGCCATGGGATAATTATAACATCTGTGGTACACATTTCTGGATTCCAAATCTAATCTGGAGGAGAGTTCTAAAACCTCCATTCTAAAATCTACATCTTCATGCTATATAGTGAAAAAGAAGTAGAACATAGCAGAATTGTTTGGGGAGGGTTGACCTCCTTGTCACCTGTACCAGAACAGAACCCGCTTTGTACATATTTGGGAAGTGGGAGTTTAATTGTTAGCATTACCATTTAGGAGAAAAATGGTTAGAAGAGAGATATTTTTCTTTCAATTATGGCTTTTATTTTTTTAAATATCCAAACTTCTGGGTCTTTTGTTACTAGATAAATTTGTGTGATGTTGTTAAAGGTCAAGAAGCAAAGGCTAAGCTACAAAGAGGCCCCACAGAGCATATCTGTTAGCGTGCACCTCAGAAAGAGAGGTTCTCTTAAGAGAAACCTCTTAAGACTTAATAATACCAATATTGAACATTACTCTTCTGTTCAAATTTCCACATGTGCTGTTTTGTCTCTAAGACAATGCCCCCCGCACCCCACCGCCAAGTTAAAACCCCAAATTCACAAGAGGACATAAACATTTCAGTGTATACATGATATTATGGCTGGTGTGGTCTGAACATTTGTGTTTCTCCAGAATTATACTTTGAAGCCTTATGACCAAGGTGATGGTGTTCAGAAATGGAGCCATTTGCAAGTGATTAAACCATAAAGTTATCATGCTCATGAATAAGATTGATGCCTATATAAAAGAGGCCCTAGATAGAGAGCTGCCCTTTTACCTGGTGAGGACACAGTGGGAACTTGTCATTCATGAGCCAGAAATCAGGCCCTCACCAGACACTGAATCTGCTGGTACCTTGATCATAGACGTAAAAGCCTCTAGATGTGTAGGAAATCAATGCATATTGTTTATAAGTTACCTGAAGTATTTTGTTTTAGCAGCATGAATGGACTAAGACAATGGCCAAAGGTCAGTGAGTTTAGTACAGAGCAACTCATTTAAAATGATCTAAGAAGTACTTCTCAAAGGACTGATGCTTGTTGCTCCGAGACATAATCAATTAAACTTAGAGGTGTGAACTTAAGAGAAAACTAGATGATGTATTTCTTTCCCTTCAAAATATCATCATAAGTTCTCGTTACTTGAAACTCCTAAGGTTCTATGTCATTTACTGCTGTGATTTCATATGACGCTGTGGGGAAAGTAAGATTCTAGGAAGGCGCAGAAGTTATGAATGGACTCAAGACATCCCTGAGAAGTAGCCATGTGGTCCTACAGGTTGACTTCCTGCGGTCACTGATTTCCCAGCATGTCAGAGCTGTGTGGTGCGAGGGGGGCACTGCTGGCACATTTTCTAATCAGTCAGGGAGAAGGCCAGACTCCATTCAGAAGCTTCCTTGGCTCTAGGAGAAATTAGACCCCTCCTTCACCTGTTCCGCAGCTAAACAGCTGCTTGACTTAGGTGAACAATTAAGGAGAGCCCTGTGTGGTGATGCATGGCTGTAATCTCAGTGGCCCAGGAGGCTGAGGCAGGAGGATTGCAAGTTCAAAGCCAGCTTTAGCAACTTAGGGAGGCCCCTGGGCAATTCAGAAAGACCCTGCCTCTAAATAAAATATTTAAAAGGGCTGGGGATGTGGCTCAGTGGTTAAGTGCCTTTGGGTTCAATCCCTGGTACAAAAAAAGAAAAAGAAATATTAAGGGGATAGGAGTCACAGGGAGATGGGCCAAGCAGAACATGGCAGCTCCCTGAGAAAGCCTTATAAGGAGTTTTATGTTATAAGTCAGATGGAATAAGTGAAATTGCTGAGAGTTCCTGAGGTTTTTAATTTTCATAAGAAACCATGGAAAAAAGAAATGACTATCAAGTTTCGCTAGCAAAGCTTAGCCAGCTCTGGAGACATGCAATACTTAAGAAGCAAAAACAAGGGTTTGCATCCACCCCAACAGAGGCCAAAGCTCAGTTTGCGGACATAGAGATCTGGTCTCATCTTAGCATGTGAGCAGGGCATGTGCATTAAGGTTTCTGTGATCCCCACTAAAGCTGTGTGATCCCCTAGGAACCTGCTTGAAGCAGTTCCATAATAAACACATTATAAATTAATTTGGGGCCAGTGTAATTCTGAGTTGCAAACGCTTCAAAAACTGTGGAAGAACTTGCTTCACACCTTGCAAACATGAACTTGAAACCTATTTTTCACACTGTGGCCACTGTTTACAAACATGGTTATTATGAGTTCTCCTGTGCTTTCACACACCCTCTGCAACATGCCCCTTGGCTCCCCCAATCACAGGGTGGTGTCTACGCCTTGAATCTAGGCACTTTGGTTATAGGATGTTAGTAAACATGACACAAACCGAGGCACTTGTGTACTGGGGCCTTTCCTATTTGGGCTGCCATTAAAATCCTCAAGTCATGATGTAAATTAGTCCCACTAGATACCAAAGACAGGGACCCCACCACCAGCCCAGAACTGGACAAATGAGGGATGTTATCTTGGACCACTTCCCCCTACTACAGCCATCCAGTACTGAGTGAGACCAAAGCCCCAACATCCCAGCCCAAATCTCTAGCTTAAAGATTAGGAACAGATTAAATGGCGGTTGTCTTCAACTTATAGGGTTTGGTGGCTTACTCATCAATAGATAAATGACATATAGATCCATTGCTCCCACCTATAAGACCAGACATTATAAAAGTAAAAGGCCAAAAGAAACTGTTGTCCATTAGCTATTAAAGGTTTCTCATTTGCTTACCAACTTCTCTCAGTTATCAAAACTAGTTGGAATGAGCTCTTCCTGCTGCTACAGATCCTGTTGTGAGTTCATCAGTCAAAACAAGTGGGTTCTAGAAATGGTCCTGATGGTATGATTACTGGTTATTATCTATGAACTAGCCTAAAAACGTCTGCTCCATCAGTAGACCTTGAGCAGCCCTGTGGGCTCCCTCTACAACTGAATAAAAAAGTCCCAAGTCTTGGTTAAAAACTAAGTATTACAGTGCTTGTATCCAAATATTGACAAAGGAACTCCAAGTTAACTATTACTGTCCATGAAAGAGTATCAGTCATGACCTCTGGTCTTGAAAGTGCAGAAATTAAGACCATGAGATTTAGAACAAGGCAAGTATGAGTACAAATCCCACGGGTACCAGTGAAGAGCTGAAGAATTAGTGAAAATGGTTATAATAATAGCTAACCTGTATTAAGTATTTATCATGCATTAAGTATTTGCCTAAAATCAATATCATGGATTCTATAATACCTCTGTAGCATAGATTCCATTAATACTCCCATTTTTATGAGGTTCAAGGAGATTAAGAAACTTCTCAAGAAAATATACCGGTACATGGTGGAGTCTGATTTGACCCAAGCAGTATCATTCCTGTAAAGCATCTTCTCCATATTTTGGAATGCCTCTCTCTCAAGTTATGTAACACAATCACTTGTTCTTCATTATTTTCGACTTACTGAGCTACCGATTCATTGATTTAGTGATTCTAAAAATATTTAAGCAGCACCTGCTATATGCAAGTGATTTGAAGAGCCGAGAAGCCAAGGTGATGTGGTCCTTGGCTTAACAGGGTTTCAGATTTAATGGTTAAAGGACATTATAATGAAATAGCTCAGCCTCTCCCTGGGTCAGTGTGGCCTGCACCCTATTTTCATGTCAACGTTTTTCTGTTGAAGACTGAATCATCACTTTGCCTGAAATTCTCCAGGATTCTGGTCACTTTAATACATGTCCACAAATTACTTTTTACTCCTCCTTTCGAGAAAAGGAACATAATTTTCCCTCCCCTGGAGTGTGTCCTGGATTTAGAGATCCATTTCTAATGAATGGATGTGTAAGGAAGGAAAAGGTGGAGGATGGGAGGAAGAATTCTCTCCTGAACTTTGAAGCATTTGGGGTCTTTTAACAGACAGAGATCAATCGGGAAGCTACAGAGGGGACCCCCGCAATCCTGCTGGGAATTGAGATCCTCTTCATAGGAATGAATCAAGCCAGATATACAGCCAGATCCTGACTACACTGGATTTCTGTATTATTTCTTAATTATAGCATTTCCAGGGAGTACTGAGGATAAGAGAGAGAATTCAAGCAACATTTAAAGGAAGTAACTAGTTTTAAAGGGTCAGGAGATTTCAACACAGTCACGAAGGTCACTTCTGTATATTTTTAATTGCAAGTAATTACTAGGAAAATGTAATTACTACCACTTCTCAAAGGAATTACAGTGGTATCGTTGGCCAAGAGCAAATACTTTGGGATGTACACATTCATACTCATAATGGAACACTTTACCCATCTAACATTAGGGAGGAACGTGAATTAGAGCAGGTATTCTTGTAGTGAGAATTTCAAGGAAAATATGCCATTTCATTTCTAGCGCATCAGCACTTAATTGTCTAATTATTCCCGGCATGAAAGAAACCAAGTTAACACACGATGGAAGGAGAAAGGCAAACTGACTGCGCTCCGAATGGGGGGGAAAATGTTTTGAATTGTATAAATAGTTTTGAACTATGCCATTTTATTTTGGCTGGCAAACAATAAGATTCTTAATGTGTGAAATTAGACCCATTGAAGAAATGAAAGAGGATTGCAGATGAGTGCCAAGTTGTTCAGCAAGAAATCACGAAAAAATTTGGCAGCAGTTTCAACCCTCTCAAGGACTCCACAGGTCGCAGAAAGTAAAGTTAGCAGGAACTACTCTGCAATCAGGGAAAACAAGAAGGACATCTCGGAGGACGAAGAGCCCTTGAGCTCTATCAGCTTATAATAAATAGCATTTCAAAAGTAGCACTTTTCAGAGATAATATATAAATATTTTAAGTAGCAAAGTATAGGTGTGCGCTATTTTTTTCCTGTACCATGTCTAGAAAATCTGCACATACACATCAAACTCCGCATCTAGGGAATCTGTTTTATTGTGATGTTTGCATTTTTAAACAATGTGCCTGACCTATTTGGGGGTTAATATAACTAAATGGAGCCTATTTGCTGTTTATTATTTATAGAAGATTCACTTTGGATTAGGGCTTCTCAAGACTTTTGGGGCCTGAGCTACATCAAGAAGTATTGCTGGATGGCTCTCAGTACCATAGCTGGCAAAGAAATGACAAGTGAGAACACAGACCACCAGATACCCTGAACTATAGAGGTTAAGATGAAAGTCAAGTTCTTTTCTCTTCATGTAGGGCAGAGGAAAGAGAAGAAAGAATTCACCATGAGCTCTTAACTAATATGCACAAACTTGGGTTCTTAGGGTCCCATAAAGGAAATTTCTGCAATCCACAAAACAAAATGCCCATCTTCCACTTATAAAATTTTCTTAGAAATCCTTTGTCTATTAGTAAAGGAAGCAACCTATAGCTTGCCTGTCTCTTTATGGGTTATGAAACGGCTGCCATTGGCTCTCAAAGTAAAAAGAAATGTAACGTTAATCAACTAGTCCCAAAATAGATCTGCAATTAAGCCTGTCGATTTCATGGTCCTATTCTGGACAACACCATCTTCATTTCTGAACACTCAAATCATCATGAGATTGTTTTGTTCTTTTAAAAAAAATATATATATATTTTTTAACACGGGTTTGCAGACGTCTTTTCATTGACGGACTAAGAACAGGGAGCAAGGATGACACCTTCCAGCATCTTCCCAAGTCTTTGTGTGAACAATACAAACTTCTGTGGATGGAAACTGGCCTACTCCCCTCTGCCTCTCTCTTCTTATTTCTTTTTTCATTATGGTAATGAATGCTGGAAGCTTTCCAAAATACAAAGCCAACCTGACAGTGACTAATATGAAACAAAAGGCCACATAATGATGGAGCCACTTACTGACCAATGGAAAAAAATGGCCATGATTGACCCGAGAACTCAACAAGTCAAATACTTTACTAAGCTGAGGCAGGTGAGGGCCATGGGGTGGCCACTGTGGAGATAGGGGTAGCCTGCCAGGCTGCACAGTTCTGCTTTATTACTGCAGAGGTATTTGTACAGGGTAGTGTCAACGCACCATATGTTTAAGGGTTCGCCCCGGCCCTGCCCCCATGGGTTGGTTTATCAGAAAATAATTTTCAGGAACTCTTTTACCCAAATTTATCTATACTACTCTTTTTTTCGTTGCTTGACAATGACCTGCTTGGTGTACCTAATGGGCTGAGACTGGATAAGACTCTTTATGATAACAATCGCCCTTTGTTATTTCCCATTTTAGAGATGAAAAAACAAATTCTAAGAAATAAAACTAGTGGCCCAAGGTCATAGAACTAGTCAGTAGGAAATTTGGGATTCAAATCCATGTTTTCTGGCTCTTGACCCAGGTCTTCTTGTAAAAGGGCAACACAGTAGGAAAGAAAGAACATCAGCTTGGGCTCCAAACCCAGTTCCACTGATGAGCAGTTTTGTAACCTTGTGTACATCTCTTGGGCTGTCTGCATATCACCTTCATTCATCTTCAAAATAAAAATAAGGCCCATCACCTCTCCTCCCAGGGCTGTCAAGAGAATGAGAAAAGATAACCTCTATGCAGCACTTAATATAAAGTCCAGTGCCTGGCTCATAGCAGGTGCTCAGGAAAATAAGTGCATGATTCCTCCTCCCTCTCCTGACTTTACAATCTAATTTCCCTGCCTCTTTCCTGCTCACCTGCTCATACCCAAGATCTCTAGAAAGGAATCAACTGAATGAAGAAAAAGTAGATATGTATACAGGAGCCACCACAAGAGAATGTAGGGGGTTCGGAAATTTTTATAAGAGTCACCTTCAGCTTGGCCTGGCTATAGTTTAGATTCCCCCCAAAGCATATCCCAAGATGAAGATTAGAATACAAATGGTTTACTTGGGAAAAACCAATAGGATTTTATGGAGTGAGACAAGCAAGAAAAGGAGGTCAATGGATATGGGCTACATTACTGAGAAAGTGGAACACTGGAGGTCAAAGCCCCTGGGACAGTGTGCTGCATGCCTCAGAGTTACCGAAACCATGAAAAGAAACAGGTGCATCTATTGAAGACAGACCTTCATTTGTCTTTGGATAAGGACTGTTTCTGATGGCATTCAGGCTCTGGCAATTCTGGTTTGCACCCACATGCTGCCAAGCTGAGCATATAGCCAGGAAAATGGAAGAAAAAAAAAAACTTGAGAGTCAGACCTTTTCTTGATAAGTAGCCTTCCTTGTGGAAGGGGGAGTGTCCATAAGATGTGGGTGGGTTACCAGCAGAATCTGCCACAGTGACTGATAGGGCTTTTGACTTACAAAAAGGTTGCTGTAAGAAACAGCACCTTGAAATTCTTCCTGAAGCTGACACTGTGATACTTGCCACTTTTAGAGGCTGTTGGAATCAACATTAGCCAAGGAAAAATAGTCTGTTGGGTCAAGAATTCTGAACCAAAGAGGCATCCCTAAAAGATGTACAAGCTCTAACTCCTAGTGCCCATTCAACCTAGATAACTCCTCAATTTGGTTCTTAGGATCTACCAATGGGCTTGGCTCAGTGGCACATGCCTATAATCCCACCAACTTGAAAAGCTGAGACAGGAGGATGGCAAGTTCAGGGACAACCTGGGCAACTTAGGGAGACTGTCTCAAAATAAAAAAATAATAAAATATAAAAGGGCTGGGGATGAGGCTCAGTGGCAAAGCCCCCATGGGTTCAATCCCCAGTACTGAGAAAAAAAATACATCAATAGGAGCTGAAAGTAGCACATTGCCCAAGTCTGAATTCATTGCCTTCCGCTGTGTAGATATGTGTGTAATGTTAACCCAATCAACACCATCAGATCTGTGAGCATGGTAAGGGGCATTCTCATTTCCTCTTTAGTCACTTTCCTTCTCCTGCAGCAAACCTGGACAACAGTCCTTCCTTAATTTCCATCTATCTATTTTGTAGTGACTTTGATAACTTCTATATTTCCAGATACCTCTGGAAAGCAGGGAGACTATTCAAATGTTGATTTTAGTTAGGAATGAAGTGTTGGTGAACTCTGAGCTTCAGCTACACAATAATCAATAGTGACCATTACATCCAGCATGTAGCAATTAATCCTAATAACACCCATTTGCTTACACATCAAAAAGGGACACAATAGTTAGTGTCAGGGAATAAAGGAAAATAGGAAATCATAGAGGAGGAGGAAGAAAGGAAGCAAAGAGGGGGAACTTATTGAAAAAAATTGTGGGGGGTCAAATTAAGATAGTTTGTTTTTTCATTTTATCTTTCTCCAATTAACTTTTTATTAATTTTTTATTTATATTACAGCAGAATACATTACCATTGATATTACACATATAGAGCACGATTTTTCATATCTCTGGTTGTATACAAAGTATATTCACACCCATTCGTGTCTTCATACATGTACTTTGAATAATGATGTCCATCACATTCCACCATCATTTCTAACCCCATGCCCCCTCCCTTCCCTCCTACTCCTCTGCCCTATCTAGAGTTCATCTATTCCTCCTAGATTCCCCTTCCCTATCCCACTATGAATCAGCCTCCTTATAGCAGAGAAAACATTCAGCATTTGGTCTTTGGGGGATTGGCTAACTTCACTTAGCATTATCTTCTCCAACACCATCTATTTACCTGCAAATGCCATGATTTTACTCTCTTTTATTGCTGAGTAATATTCCATTGTGTATATATGTCACATCTTTTTTTTAATCCATTCATCTACTGAAGGACACCTAGGTTGGTTCCACAGTTTAGCTATTGTGAATTGTGCTGCTATAAACATTGATGCAGCTGTGTCCCTGTATTATGTTGTTTTTAAGGTCTATACTCCTTTGGGTATAGACCAAGTAGAGGGATAGCTGGGTCAAATGGTGGTTCCATTCCCAATTTTCAGGAATCTCCATAATGCTTTTCATATTAGCTACACCAATTTGCAGTCCCACCAGTAGTGTATGAGTGTACCTTTTCTTCCCACAACCTCAACAACACTTATTGTTGTTTGTATGCATAATAGCTGCCATTCTGGCTGGAGTGAGGGGAAAGCTCAGAGTGGTTTTTGTTTGCATTTCTATAATTGCTAGCGATGATGAACATTTTTTCATATGTTTGCTTATTGATTGTACATCATCTTCTGGGAAGTGTTTGATCAGGACCTTGGCCCATTTATTGTGTTATTTGTTTGTTGTTTTTTTTTTTGGGGGGGGTGCTTATCTTTTTGAGTTCTTTAAATACCCTAGAGATTAGTGTGAGGGGTAAAGGTTTGCTCCCAAGATGTAGGCTCTCTATTCACCTCACAGTTTGTTTCTTTTGCTGAGAAGAAACTTTTTAGTTTGAATCCATCTCATTTACTGATTCTTGATTTTAATTCTTGCACCAAATGAGCCTTATTAAGGAAGCTGGGGCCTAATACCATAAGATGGAGATTAGGCTCTACTTTTTTTTCTATTAGATGCAGGGTCTCTGGTTTTATTCCTAGGTCCTTGATCCATTTTGAGTTTAGTTTTGTGCATGGTGAGAGAGAGGGGTTTAATTTCATTTTGTTGCATATAGACTTCCATTTTTCCAGCAGCATTTGTTGAAGAGGCTATCTTTTCTCCAATGCATGTTTTCGGCACCTTTGTGTAATGTAAGATAATTGCAATTTTGTGGGTTAGTCTCTGTGTCCCCTATTCTTGAACCATTGGTCTACCAGTCTGTTTTGGTGCCAATACCATGCTGTTTTTGTTACTATTGCTCTGTAGTATAGTTTAAGGTCTGGTATAGTGATGCCACCTGCTTCACTCTTCCTGCTATTCTGGGTCTCTTATTTTTCCAGATGAATTTCATGACTGCTTTTTCTATTTCTATGAGGAATGTCATTGGGATTTTGATCAGAATTACATTAAATCTCTATAGTGCTTTTGGTAATATGGTCTCCAATTAACTCTTGGAAATGAATTTAACTCTCATATGCTATCACTTATTTCTGACTTACTTCAAGACTGAATCATTCTGTGGGTTTATGGGGGAAAAAAATCTCTATTTCTGAATTATTATTTTTTTAACACCAAGAAATAATCAGGAAATAAAGATCATGTGAATGTCATGAGACATTCAAGATTAGTTTGAAGTATTTATGGAGTGAATAAAGTTTAGGAAGTCATTGATTTTTGTCACAAATTCAGGTATTTTGAAGAGAGATAAAACAGAGTCACAAATGACATTTGCAAACTATTTTGTTCAGCACAAATATTTGCAGTCGGCCCTCTGTATCCAAGGGCTCAATATCCACAGATTCAGCCAAGTGTGGTGTTTTAGACAGCTTTTTTGCTGCTATGACTAAAAGATCTGACCATAACAATTTTAGGGAAGAAAAGTTTATTTGAGGGCTCACAGTTTCAGAGGTCTCAGTCCACAGGAGGTCAGCTCCATTTCTTGGGGCTCCAGGTGAGGCAGAACATCACAGCGGAAAAGTGTGGGGAAATTCTGATCACATGATGATCAGAAAGCAGAGAGAGAGAGACTCTACCGCCAGATACAAAATATACCCCCCAAAGCTACACCCTTAATGCCCCACTCACTCCAGCCTAACCCCATCTGCTTTCAGTTATCAATTAATACCATTAATTAATTCACTGATTGGGTTAAGGCTCACATAACTTAATCATTTCTTCTCTGAACCTTCTTTCATTGTCTCATGAGCTTGAGGGCGGGGGGCGGGGGGTGGCAGGGATACCTCACATTCAAACCATATCATGTGGACTGAAAATATTCAGAAAACAAAACAAAATCTTCTCCACTGAAACTCCCCTGCTTGTTTTTATTCTTAAAACAACACAGCTTAACAATGATTTCCATTGTACTGAGTGTTGCAGCATTTACATTATGTTAGGTATTATAAGTGATCTGGAGGTGACTTCAAATACATGAGAGGATGTGTGTAGATTATGTGCAAATAGTACACCATTTTATATAAGGGCCTTGAGCATGGATGGATTTTGGCATTTTTGCAAGGTGAGTGTCCTGGAGCTAATTCCCCAAGGATATGCAGGAATGACTGCATCAATGTATTCTCTCAATTACTTATTACATTTTTATTTGATAAATCACTGGTGAGGCAATGTTCCCAGGTTACCAGATACTACACAATAGAATTCAAGGTGAGTCATCACTGGGTCCCCAAGACACAGATAGGCAAGAAGAGTGAGAAAGTTCTTGTTTTTATTTCATATACTAAAGAATCAAGACTGACTGAATTTTTATTCTATGTTCACAGTCCTAATCTGGATATGGGCTAAATTTCAGTTTTAGAATGTCTCTGCTTTATTTTTCTACCCACTAATTGTCTTCTTTAAATGCTTACACCACATTTTATCTGCAGTCATAAAGAAAACTAGATACAATTCTAAATGACGACCGAACGTTCCACAAGTACATACAGACATGGTGCATGCATGGGTGCTATGCACAGCTGAATTTCCAACCTCTGCTTTCCCAGGCAGCCTAGGAACAAAGACATGTAATAGTGAATACACCTGAAGTCTACATCCTTGTTTGTAAATGCTAATGAAAGGAAACAGAGCTCTTTAAATCCAAGATGAGTCTAGAAGGTCTCAGGGTGCCAGAGAATAATGAAGTTCTCACAAAAAGCTGGGGGCACGCTGAGATGACAAAGCTCTTGCTTTCAGAAGACTAAAACTATTCAACATGGAAGAAACAAAGGAAACAGCCAGTTACCACCATATCACTGCAGGTCAGGTATGATGCTAAAACTGTTGGGCAAAAAAAAACCCCGAGAACAAACAGGAAATTTGCATCCTCTCAAGGAATCTCCTTCAAAGTCTTTATCTTGATATCACCAAAGGAAAAACAGAAATTCTGCAGTTACCATCTTAAACAAGTAATCAACGCTACCACTAATAACTCATATCTTGATGTCACATCCCTGTGATAGGGTAGACTGACAAGTCACATCACTTCTGGCCAATGTTCAATCTAACCGTGGAAAAAAAAAATCAGCCAAATCTTGAACTGAAGGGCACTGTATAAACTAACTGAACAGTATTCTTTGAAACCATCAAGCCCATAGAAATCGAAAAAAGATGGAGGAATTATCATTGGAGGAGACTAGAGAGACGTGACAACTAAACACAATGTGGGCTCCAGGTGGATCCTGAAACAGGAAAAGGATGTTAGTGGGAAACTCTGTGAAATCTAAATGAAGTTTTACATAGTTTGATGGTATTGTATCAGTGTTAGTTTCCAAGTTTTTCTGTCCTGCCCTGTGTTATACTAAACGTGAGCATTATGAGCAACTCGTGGGGAGTGTTTGGGAAACCTCTCTACTACATTGCAATTATTCTCTAAGCCCAAAATTATTTGCAAAGTAAAAAAAAAATGAGAATTGAATATGAAATGACAGAATGACATTTTCTCACACACGAAAAGGCCACATTTCGTGGATCATCTTCTGATTAGTCTTATCCTCTCATGGGGTGTGTTTCTCCACTGGCTCTTCTTTCAAAAGCTTTTCATCTAGGGTAAAATTTAGATTGGCAAGTTTTTTTATTATTATTAAAGCCCTTCAATAAAACAATTTCTTTCAATATTTGTCCTGTGAAGACAGTCCTGCACTGTAATTACAAGTAAACAGAGGAGTTAGTATTTCTTAAGTGCTTACTGTATACCAAACACTGACATAAGTACTTCCCACGTGTTAACTCTGTGCATGCGCTCAACAATCCTGGGAGGCAGGTGGTACTATTACTCCAGTTTTCAGAGATGAGGAATAGTTCCACTACTTGTCAAGGCTGTGCAGCTAGCATGTGTTGGTAACCATCACTAACCCTACCTGAAGAACAGTGTTGGGGCCACCACAGAGCACTCGTCCAACTCAAGTTCAGAAGATGGAGAATGAATAGAGGATAAGAAATATCGGGTTCATATTGAAATGATATCCAGAAGGCAATCTTCAAATAACACGTATTAAATATTAAAGAGCACTCCTCTCCTAAAAGCCGAAGCCACTGAGGATATGTCTCCCCAAAAGTTAGATCCCAGACCCACCAGATGTGTTCTAAGAAATAAAGACGAAATTGCCTAGGTGATTATGATTCTTAATAGGTCCTTCCAGGACATTTTATATCACCTTGTAGTTAGATAATTCCTCACATATGGGTTGTTATTTACTCAGGGAATGGTGCTGATTTCTGCTACTGAAGAAAACACAAAAAGTGGAGAATACAGGTTGTTTTCTTAATACACCTCCAGCCTATTATGTAAATACACAGTGCATTTTTTGAAACACACATTATTTACCCCAACAGATTGGGTGTTTAGGGAAGAAGCTATTACAGATGATTGGATAAACAGATATTTACACCATTTTCAATCAATTATTTAAAACACATGCCATTAAAAGTTTATTAACTTGATTATTTTTAAAGAACCACCACCAAGATCATTAAAGCAATCAAGGTTCTAGGGATTCAATTAAAATATAACAATAAGTGAACAATTTGAATTACAATAAATGTAACAATCACATCACAAGTGCAAGATGTACTCTCATTTTTTTTTAATAACTCAACTGTTTAATCTCTCTGCTCAAAACACCAACTGAATTGGCCTTATCGTGATACAAATCTTTGGTCAAAATTAGTTTTGTGAAATCGCTGACTTCATACTGAAAGCTTGTGAAAGGTCTTTTGTTTTGTTTTGTTTTGTTTTGTTTTGAAAGCAAAGGACTCCATTCTTAAACTTTCCATCTTGCCAGCATTTTTCTTTTTCATGAAAGATGAACAATTCATATTCTGCATTTTCCCTTCTGGTTTATGTATTCACATATCCATGACTGTGTATTCATATACATATCAGACCCCAAACTCATCCCAGGGAGGTACAGAAGTTTAGATACAAAGGGAATTATTAAACAAAAACACAGGGCCACCTTCATGGACAAGAGCCTCAATAACAAACAACAACAAAAGGAAAATCACCTATTATCTTAAAATAAATCAATCAGGTATCATTTGTTTTGTTGTGATTGTTACCAAGGTAGAATTTCTCCAATTTGAGTCGCTTGGAAGCACATTGGCAAATGTTTCCAAATGTATTGGTGCACATTAAAAACAAAAGCGAAAGATTTTAATTATATTTTTTAAGTCTTCAGAAACGTTTTTGACACATCAAACTCAAAATTCCTATGCCACGTCTTATCCACAAAAGAAAATGAGAGTTAAATTAGAAAACCCCTGAAACATAGGATAATGGAAAAGCTGGCAGAAGGCAGGCTGCAATTGTTCTCCACTGTAATACAATCTATTCCAGAATAATTTTTCTTTTTATTATTTCATTAAGTTGTATCTCACTAAAGTTCCTCTTAGGATCTCTCGGCAGCACCGAATTTTTCATTGAGAAAACGATAAATCACTGGCCTAAATTACAATTTAATTATAAACGCCTTTGCCTCCTAATGCTGCCTGGGACCTTTTACCCTGCTACATAATTCTAAAAAATGACCCCTGTCATAATTTCCTTCACTAGAATAATATGGAGAGATCTAATCCTGAATCCTGCTGTCTTATAATTTAATATAAGAGGTAATTATTATTCAAAAGATAATGTTGCAGATATTGAAAATATTCTGAAGTTTCAGTCTGAAAAAAAAAAATAAGAAGAAATCTCAGGTATGTGGGAGCTTTCTATCACCGCACCTTTCAAGAGAAGCAAAGAAGCAAAAGGGTTTTTAATGAAAAAATATTAGAATCTGTATACGTGCAGCTGGTGTTTTGTATTGTGTGAAATGCATTTATATAGTCTTCAAACCATGGTTAGAAATGAAACGCTTCATTTCCAAAATCAAGGAAGCAGGGAGAGCAGTTGCCGTGAGCAGCAATTTCTTCAAATTCAGAGTCTACTTTAGTGCAGGGGTAATAAAAACCGCACCCCTCTGTTCACATGGGTGAAGGGAGGATTAGGGTGGCAAATGGCTGCAAAATTGTAGGAGCAGACCACCCCAAAGGGGCCAAGGGGAGACTCCTGAGCTGAAATGTCAGGATCTGCAAAGATGAAGGGCTTCCTCTGGCTGGGGACATTTTGTTAGCCGTAGTGGCACAGCCTGGATGGGGCACAGACCAAAGGCACCTTTGGTTTCCCCAGCAATGTAGAAAAACTGGGATGAATGATGGGGTTCTCTCTCTCTCTTTCCAGGATTCACAGACAGGCAAATGGAGAACAAGGAATATATAACTATACATTGGCCTGTTCTTGAAACCCAGTGAACAGGAATGTAAATTGCCTGAGGGTGTTGCCCCAGACTCACAACGTTCAAACCAGTGCAGGTATGAACCCCTTCACCAGGAGCTGCATTGGCACAAGTACCAAGATAGTCACACTGGGGGAAGATTCTCTGTTACTCTGTACCCTAAAATGATGAGACAACCCCAGTCTCAGCTCATGGGGCAGGCCCTAAGCAATTTAGTGAGACCTTGTCTTAAAACTAAAAATTAAAAAAAAAAAAAAAAAGTTTAGGACAGTCCAGAATACCAAAATTCATTGACTGGGTGTTAGAAGTAGCATTTTGGTGGAAACTGAACTGAATTTTTAACCACTTTTCATTAAAAAAAAGGGGGACAGACATTTTATTTTAAATTATGAATGTTTCTGAGATCATATATCTAAGAGCTGACCCCGCTGTGCTGAATTCTGTGAAATAAAGAGATTGCTCTTTCACCTCGTTTCCACCCCCAAATTCAAGTTGTGGTGCAATCAACCATTAGAACTAAAGACACTGGTGTGATTATGTGCAACAACGCCAAGACTGCCCAACCTGGGGAGCCATGGTGGTGAAGGGGCAGGAGAAAGAGCCAAGGCATACAGAAGACAAAAGAGTGATTCAAATGAAATTATAACTCTTGACTCCCGATCTTAGACTAGTCAGCGAACCCCTCTCCAGCTCAATAAGCAGTAGGCAGACGCTGCTCCACAACCTGTTTTGTTTCATTTGTTCTTGCTTTGGGAGCAGGTCATTTAAGATGTAATAAATTGGAAGGGTGCATTCCCTTCCCACCCCCATCCTTCCATAAATCTCCGGATAGTGCAAATGAGGTATGTCTCATTATGGACAGAAAGAAAGGTCCTCTCTAGGCAGGGACATCCCAGACTACCATTAAAGCAATCATTAAAAATAATAACCCACCTAAGGAAAGAAAAAAAAGTCATTCTTCTCAAAGATATATATTAATTAGCCAATAATATTAAAAACAGGTTTTCTGGGTTCATATAGGAATTGAAACCCAGAATGCAAGAGAAAGCAGAAAAAAAAATTGATGTGGGGAGGGGAAAGGGCAGGTTTATAGGAAGAAGGTCTATAATTTCCTACAGCACCAGCAAAGAGAGCCATGAAATGGTATCTGTAACGAACTAGTAATAAAGAAGTGTGCGGAGATTGGTAGACTGCGCCTACCTGAGTCATTTCATGAGGAAGAAAGATTTAAGTGTCTCGGGAGGTTCGTGGCAGACACTGGACTGGACTTTCCAATAACTAAACAAAAGTACATTAAGGTGGACACACAGGTAGATGGACAGAAAGCACAGATAGGCAATCGGTAGGTTTAAGATGCACTAAAAATTTTTCTGCTTCACTGTGGTATGTTTTCAAGGGATCAGTTATAACAAGGCAAGGCGAGTGAGTTAAGAGCAGGAAAATAAAAAGCCAGGTGAAAGGGAGCATCCAGTGACCCTATCAACCAAGCCAATTTTATCTATATGGCTAACTGTGGCACGCCCATCCATACTTAAAATTACTCTGTGGAATTGAGATTATACTACCAAGCCAGAAATATCTATAGATGTGACTGAGCACAAATGTCTCCCCCAGTAGCAGACACAAAGCCATGCAAATTACACAGTTTCAGATTATACAATTGCAGACTGAGAAATAAATACTCTTTGGTCACTTGTACTACAGGAATCTCAATATTAAAAATGAATGAATAAAAAAGCACTTGAAGTTATGAAGTGACTTTTTCTCTGCAGTGGTAAATTTGGGTGGACTGGAAATCACCATTTCTGAACAGTTAAACCACCACTTGTTCGCCATCCTACTATTCTTCAAGGAATGAACAAGAAGTCGCATTCACAGAGCACTCTCAGAAGAGAGGGGGGAAAAAAAAGTAAGATTAAAAAATAAAATGAGGTTGGAAGCCCATCATTTTAGAGTTATTATGACTATGCTTCAGAGAGAGAAGAAACCTGCTGGCTAATCCCCAGCATGTCACCCATGCAACCTGTCAAGATCCTGCCACCCACGGGGGTGTGGATGTCTGCTGTCCTTGCCTTGTCGTTTACCCTCACCAGAAAGAGGAGCAATTCTTGTTATTTGTCTTAGTTGGATTGTCCTAGGAGCCTTGTCCTTGAAACAAGGATTTAATTGTAAGTGGTTTATTTTAGCATGAGCCAAGAATTGCTGGTGAGGGAGTGTGTCATTAAGACAGGGAGAGGGAGAAAGATTGAGAGAGAGCCCCAAATGATGCGTTATCAAGTAAGTTACCACTGTAGGAGAAACCTAACCTTCTCCCTGTTAGAGAAGTCTGGGATCCAGTGCAGAACTGCATCCTAGCTTCCCCACCCCAGAGGTGAAGGAGCTCAAGTCTTCATTTACCAATTCCATTATGTGCTGGTACACTTTTAATTCTCAGAAGGGAGGGAAGGAGGATGAGGGAACCCTGATTTGTGACATTGTCCAATGCCCATGGTGTAAACACCTCCACCATGGCCGACTTCAGGCTACCAGTGTAACTTTGTTGAATGGGGAGTTAGGAAGAGAAGCCTAGTAGCCACCATTAAATACTTCTGCCAATTTACAGACGCAAAAGATATCATCTCAAGACGAGAGCAGTAAAATAATTGGTAAGTGATGGTCGATTACCTTTCCTCTTAATATAATTTATTTAATTGTAAGTGTGTGTAATTTAATTTTTAATAACGACTGTGTTTAACAACCGACATGCAAAATTCCTGCAAATTTAGCAATCAGATCTTGAAAGCCTGTATGAGCCAGCTCCAAGCCACCATTGCACAAAGTCCCCCCAGTCACTGGTTGAAGGATGCTCCCAACAGGGATTTAATGGAGTACTTCCAGTCTGGTATGCAGGAAGCAAAGTGAACCTAAGAGGCCAGACACAGCAGACAAGCAGTTGGACTTTAGGCCAGGATAGACTGAACATGTAGGTCAGCGTGACAGGACCTGGGCTGGCTCTGACAGAATCTACTAGAAAGATCACAGAGAGGCCATATTTCCTCCAGGGCCTTGGGGTGCTTCTTTCTGGTTTGCTGTGGTGTTGCTTTGTCTTCCGTGGAACTGAATTCTTTGCTGGATGTGCTCCATCTCAATGCTTCCAAGTTCTAAACCCATACTCAGTGAACTGCCCTCCCTTGTGCTTTAAAACTAAGTATGTACCGAACAATTATGTCCCCTCCCTTCTCTCCACCCCACAAAGCATCACTCCTCCCATCCTTAGTTTTATCAAACTACTGCTCCCCTACAGAGCCTGCTTCAGAATCCCTGACTTCTACTCTCTTAACACTACATGTTCAGCCCCCAAAGAAGTCTGTCTCCACTGCCTGCCACCTTTCCTTTAACAAGATAGTGCTTTGGACACTAGCAGTATCTCACAGAGATTCTTCCCAGCCCTGGAGAGCATGGTGGGGGCCACCAGGGAAGGACTTCAAAGGAGTATTTGAGGCCCAGCCTCCCACCTTCCCTTGCATGCCCTGAAGACCTGACAAACTAAACTGCTTGCTGCCCCACAACAATGTGCACTTTTTACAGTTCTGTGCTTTTGTATGAGATATTTTCTTTAAGAGAAAGTCCTCCCTCCTTCAGAAGCTATTTGCCCAGGTGTCCATGCACCTTCCCTACCCAATCCAGAATTCTCCCAGCTTCCACATCCAAAGCCTCTGGTCATGCAGGCTTGCTGCTTTCACTGATTGGTGTTTTAATTACTTGGCTTCTGCCCATTCTTACTTGACTCATTTTTTTTCTCCCCTAGACTGTTTATTAGCGTATTACACATAGTAGGAGTTTAATGTTTGTTAAATTAATGTTTGTCCATTTCAAACCAAATCAGCTGGTTGGGAGTCAAAAACCTAACCCAAAAGTGGACATATTCTATTAGGATGCCATGGATTAAATTAATAAAAATATTAAAAACCTAATTCAACTTATTTAAATGAGTTGTCATCTAAGTTTTAAAAGCACTTTCTGCCCAACTTCCTCAGTGTTTGCTTTTCCCTGTGGGATTCAGGCTAAAATCACTGCACCCACAGTAACCCCTGTGTTGACTGCCAGTTAAAACAGGTTTCCCCAGAGTCTGGAGAGGATGATAGTGGGGTTATATAGAAAACAGGCCTTTGGAATATTATACAGAAACTAAAGTCCTACATATATGAATGTGGAGATATTTTCAAAATATTATAAGGAGTGAAATAAAGCAAGCTGCAGATGAATGCATTTATTATGATAATTTTTATACGAAGTTCACAAAGAGGCAAAACAAAAACTACATTCCATTTATGGTGTC
The DNA here is from genome assembly GCF_047511675.1 of Marmota flaviventris. Lineage (NCBI taxonomy): Eukaryota > Metazoa > Chordata > Mammalia > Rodentia > Sciuridae > Marmota > Marmota flaviventris. The sequence continues at coordinate 48,867,957 of NC_092515.1, read as the reverse complement.
ATACATGGGTCAAAAAAGAGAACCATTCAAACCTTGATAAATGCCAAATTCAGGAGTGATTCATTCTTTTGGGGTGGAGGGAGAAAGAGAAATAAGATCAAGGAGAGGTACCCATAGAAGGCTTCACGTGGACTTGGAGCTTTTACATTTTAGAAAATGGAAACAGAAGCCAACATCAAGAAATGCTCAGATTTGAGAAAACTAGGTGGTTGAGACAGATATTTATCGCTGTGCTTTTATTTGCACACTTGAAATATTTCCTCATTTGAAGAAATATATATTCACTGGCATTGGAAGAATTTCCAAATAGTTGTACATGAGATCCGTCACTTATCAAGGGATGCTTGAGTGGCCTGGGGTCAGATGTGAAAAAGTAGAATCTCCACAGGAATAACTGAAGCCTTGGTTTTGTCAATACTTTTTGATCTTTTAATTCAACTAAATTGATTATAATAATCTATTTTGGGTTGATTGCTCAATATTCATTTTAACTAAATCACTCACCTCTCAATTAAGAATATGCAGCTGGTTTAAAACAACAAAAGCCCAGTGAATTGGAAGACTAATAACACAAAGCCCAAAAGACCAGGGTAGCCCAGGTGGGTGAAGGGATGCCTGGTACTCTACTGCCAAGGGCCTGGGGCAAGAAGGAAGGAGTTCCCACAAACTCCCCATCTGTTGCATAGTCTTTTCCCAAGAATAGTGGGGTTCCTCTCCTCAAATAATTAGAGTTACTTCATTCCCTTAGGGAAACAATAATAGTTCCAACCCCCAAACCCCTGCCAGGTTGTTTTTAGGGTTAAAATGAGTTAATGTATTGTCTGGGCTCAGAAAAAGACCCTCCAGGGTGCTCTGATCTGAAGGGAAAGGGGAAGGGATCAGGAGCAAGAATCTTTCACAGACCTTCCGGGCCTTTCCGGGTGAAGCAGGCTCATGAAGGAATTCTTTGACCCACCTGGCCTCAAAATGAGTCATAAGACCCCCATTCCAGAGGGATCCTGCCCCATACTTAATAAGAAGTCACACAGTGAGGTCAAAAAGAACAGGGACAAATGGGATCCACTCAGTCCCCCAGCTTATTCCCATAGTCATGGCCCCTTTTTTGGTCCAGTCATGTTTCTTCACACTACCTACTTCTTTCATCCCACTTAGCATAAAAAGTCACTTTGTCCCTTTGGGTCTTCATTTCTAAACACTGTCATTTCACATCAAACTTTGATAAATAAATTTGCTGGGCTTTTTTTTTTTTCTCTTGTTGGCCTGTCTTTTAAGGGGGCAGCCAAGAGCCTTAGGATGGGTGAGCAAAAGATTCAACATTTTCTTCCTTAGACCATTAAGCATTTACATTGGCACCCATGATCCACGCCGTCATCCTTAGTAGTGACTATTTGTAAAATGGGGATGACAGCGGGATCCCTCTAAAAACTTGCTGGTCTTAGGGAAAAGTCATGTCCTTTTCCTGATTGCTTCTCAACTCTACCCAAAGCCCATAACAGAAGCTCATTTTCATTCCTAATTCTACCTTTTTTACCTTTTAAGAGTATGTCTATTTTTTTGAGAGAGAGAGAATTTTAATATTTATTTTTTTAGTTTTCGGCGGACACAACATCTTTATTTGTATGTGGTCCTGGGGATCGAACCCGGGCCGCACGCATGCCAGGTGAGCTCATTACCGCTCTTTCTCACCCACAACTCCAAGAATTGCCAAAACCAAAGTCCAGTTATCCACTGATATCCAGCACAGAAGTGGGGAGGGAAGGTAGCTAACAGCTCAGGTTTTACCCCTCCTCTAAAATTAAGGAATGCGGACCCACTCTAACGGGTGAGCTATGAGGGATGCAGAAAGAGCCCTCCCACTGCTGTGTGCTCTTCCTAGGCGGACAAAGGTGGTTTTCCAGGCGATCCAGGCCTGTGCCTGCCTCCCGCTGCCTCCTGCCAAGGGCTCCCAGGCCGCTCTGTCCTGTTTAGTAACTGGGTATCAAACAAGAATAATTGACAGCTGCTCCCCCCAGCCTCCCCTCTTGGAACAGCAGTTTCCCAGGAGCCGTCTTGTACAACCTCAAACACTTTATTACTGGTCAATTTGGGTTTCCTGCCCACTTTAAGTGGCCGTGCTGAGGGTCTCCAACTCTCTCTAGCCCTCACTGATCAATATTAACAGTCACTTCCAGGGCACTTCCCTGCTACTCAGCAAGGCCAGGGACTGGCTGTAAATTACTGCATCGCCTGGTCATTGTACTGAAAGAAATGCTGTAATTCAAAAGTTAGGGCTAATTGTGAAAAGCATTTTCTTTCACGCTTTTCAGAACCAGCATCAAAGAAAGAGAGGGAACAGAATGCAGAGCTTGTCCATTGGGGTTTATTTAACCAGAGGATTTAACTGTATCCATCCTTCCCCCAAAGACACTCTATTTGCTGTTCTCGTCCATCGGCCCAAGTATTTCAAGTTCTTACCCGGAGATGAACCTTCAGCTTTCCAGAGAAGGGAGGAGAAAAACCATCCTCCAATAAAGTTAAAATTGTGGGTTTATAGTCAATGCATTATAGGGATATAAAAAAAACAAAAGAAGTCAGGATTAAACAATTATTGGCTGGGGCTCCCAGAGTAATATTTGTTTATGAGGTAAAATTTAACAAGAACCAAATAGCGAGCATTGTTTATAAGCAAATAAGGAATAGAGAGGGGCTTTGTGAATGCAAATCTTCCAACCTGGCAAAAAAAAAAAAAAAAAAAACAATAACAACAAAAACTCAATAGAATTCCCTGCTACTGGCAGCTGACTCTGCATATTCATGGGGGCAAAGCAAAAAGGTCACCAAGAACCGGCCTCCCCAAGACAGGGTACAGACATGCTACAGAGGGATCCTCAGGGCACACTACTGAGGGGGCAGGTGGAGACAGCCCTGGAACCCACACTGTGACCTGCATTGGGAGGCAAGACCCAAGTGCAATACAGCAGAGGGCGAGAGACAGGAAAAATAAGTCTGATGGAAAGAAGCAATAATTATTTTCAGACCCAAGAGGGCCCTTCTCCTGCAAAGATGGATTAGGTGTGTCACCTAGAACCACCTCAGCTGGGTTGTTTTTCTGTCGCCTTCCAAGCGCTGCCACAGAAGGCTCAGGAGACAGCCCTCACTTTGGCTGGAAGGAAGAAATAACAGCAAATGTATAGAGGAGCTTTCAAGCTGCTGAGAAGTCCCAGGTCCAGCCCCCGGGCCACACCCTCTGGGAAGCCCTGAGCTCCCACAGCTTGGGCAGGGAGAGAGGGTAGGAGCCTGTCAAGCCCTTAAAACAAGTCACTGAAAAATAACCCTTCTGCTCTCTCTCTCCACGTATGTGGCTGCTGTGGAGGGGGAGAGGTGGGGGAAGTGTGGTCAGGACAATTCTGACACCCAGAAACCCCCGGGGGTCATCCTGGGCTTCATTTTCCCTAAGCTTTGTTACCACCAAGTTTGTGACACTGAGTTTGAGCTCAATTAGCCAGTCACAGTTTTAAAAACACAGGTCTACCTGGCTGAGGTAGCACAGACATCTCCTCGGCCACCACAGTTAGCTTCAGGGCTCAAGGTCCAGGCCACACTGCTTCAGCGATGGCCACCTTCCTTTGGGTCTTCTCTCCAGCCAGTCAGCAAAATGCATCTGAACTCAAACTCAGTCCCCGGAAGTCTCTGGACCTCCCCTAGCCCTCTGCCCAGGTGGCCGTGTGAAGTGACCTCTGCGAGGCTCAACTCTGTCTCCCTAGAGAGCACAAGCAGCATTTGACCCTTGGTTTCTGATAACGGGGCTATGTCACACCGGCCTCTCAGTGCTCTGGTGGCCTCTTTGAGCATGGGATCAAGTGGCTAGACGGGAGGAGAGCTGGGCGCTGGTGAGCAGCTGGCTCCCCCTCCCTGCAGGAGCTGTTCTCCCAAACAGTTCTCCTTATGGCCCAGAAGGAAACCAAGTCAGGGGGGACACAGGGATGATGCTCTCCAAACTTAGCCGAATCTCCCTTAGGTTTTCCTTCTCCCCTTTGGTTTTTATCCCGAGAGGGAAGAGTGAGTAATGTTGGCTTTGCAGAAACACACCATAAAGGACACCAATTCACAGCCTAGCAGGAGGCGACTAGGGGCCTGTGGAGCTCACCCTGGGTGCGCACAGCGGAAGGCGCAGCCTGCTAACATGGGCTCCGCTGTTGTTCAGAGCCCTGGACGCTGCCCGAGTGCAGGGACTGGCCCACCAGCCTGGTGACAGGCTGATCCCCCGGCTCAGGACCCGGAGGGGAATTAGACACCAGCCGCCCCATGCTCTCTTTTGTTTAGAAAAGGGAGAGAAAGAGAGAGAGTGAAAAATAAAATCCTCGATCGTTTAGTACAAGTCATTTTACATGCTGGGATAATGAAGTATAAAAATGCCTTCAAAGAACTGATTTCCTACTTTTAACTCACTGCCAGCCAAGCTCTTTGTGAGGCCTCTCTGGAACATGCATTCCCGTCCCACTCAAACAAAAGAGCTGCGAATTCATTAAACTATTTAATTATGCCTTTTTATTTTTCTCCATTAGCAAGTCCTACCAGCACAAAGTAAATAAAGCCACCGTGGTCTTTCCCCGGCAGACACACTGACTGGTTTTATTCTTTATTCAGTTTACAATATAAAGGGCTATTTTTTCCCCCTCCTCCTTTCTTGGCCAGTTTCCTAGTACAAACCCTGCAAACAGAAGCACCCAACGGTACATGCAAAGCATGAAGCTGGCGCAGTAGCATTCAGAATTGCAAGCACATATCCTAGACAGCTTTCAAAGTACCCGCAGCCAACAGCAGCCAAACAGCACTTTACAGCCAGGCGCGGAAAAGATATTAGCTTTTTTTTTTTTTTATACTCTAGTAAATTTGCTTTTTACATCTATTTCTTTTCAGAAGGGCTTGTTATTGAGCTTACTGTCCACAAATTCCATTGATCTCAGGCTGTGACTCAATCCATATGCTCACGCTTTGACACCAGCACAGCGAGCGAGCGATACAAATCCTGTTCAGGCTACAAACTTATTGATTTTATAGATTTCCCCCAAAGTTGTGATAATGATATATCATTGTTAAATTTGGTAGAACAAACTGCTTTCCCAATCTGTCAATGCGAGCATGAAAACCAATTCACAGCCTTGTTTAGAAGGCTCTCACATCAGAAGAATAAGAACAGCCAGAGGAAGCAGATCACCAATACCCAGCGGCTGGCACCCGCGTGATGTATGATACCTTCCTCGCTGCCCTTTTCTGACCCGCAGCACACTGGGCTGCCAGACTTGTACTTACTGGCTACAATTATCCACAGTGATTCCTCCCCAGGACGCTCAGTATTAATTATTAACAACTGGGAGCCTGCTGCTTGGGTGACCCACATAAGTAGGTTTTAAAAGACAATTTTGGTAATTTTAATATGCTATTCAGATGCATTTGGATACATTAGGATCCTGGGATTATTGACTTTAATAGGTCAATTTTTTTCCTTGCCATTGCTCCCTTTTTCCCATCTTTAGGAATCAAGGCAGCTGCATCCAGCAGGGGGCAGACATCAGGCAATGTTTCTTTCTTTTTTTTTTAAAGATGCACCTTTACTTCTGGCCTGTTCTTAGATTAGGTGACTCCATTCGCCTCAACTCCAGGCTCATTTCCTGTAGAGAATGGCTTGATCTTGGATTCTTAGTAGCCTGGTAGGATTCCATTTATTTGCTCCTCCCTAAGAGATTTGTGACTCTTGTTTTTAAAATTGCATCCTTAAGTATCCATCTATCCAAGTGCCCTCCCAATCACCCCGCATTCTGGCTCACCTTCTATGTAGTCAAATTCTTTAATGCATGGAGATATCTGCCTAACTCCCTCAACGTGGATACTAGCATCTATTCCCAATTTCCTAACCAACTGGAACATGTTTCCAACATTACTGTGTGATTACCTGGGGTCCTGAGGATGGCGATTATTTTCAATTCCCCAAAGTGTGTAGTCCTCCTTCTTTCTAATATTCAAGTCTTATGGTCTCCTTTTTTCTCCCTTGTCTCATCATCTGTCTTTTGCTGCTTTTAACTTTCTTACTTGAGGATTCATAGCAATTCCTTGCATGCAATGTGTTATTCTTCCTTCCACTAATTTAACAGTTTAACGAAATAATTGGAAACCAAGACAGAGTCTCATCTCTTCAAATAGAATTTAGGTCTCTCTCTCTCTCTCTCTCTCTCTGAGAAGCTTACATTGCTTTGTAAAAGTGTTTTCTATTTCTCTGCCCTTGCCCCAGCTCCTCTAAAGTCATAGCTACTTCTCATTTGAGGATACAGTGTCCACCCCTAGTCTACCTGCTGGGCTCAAGTTGAAGCCCATGGAAATGTGATTCTGTCGGATGATGGTTCTCAGCTAAATTTCCGATTGCTTGTACCCTCACTTTACATCCCCTACCAATGTATCTGCTTAACTTCAACATGGGTTGACACGTAGGTTTCTTGTAAGCCTTGTGTATCATAGGAAACCAACCTTCACGAACAGGTTCCCAAGTCCATAGTGTGGCCACAGACAGTCCCACTTGGTCTTCCATTCAAATACTCCCCCAAGGTCTAACTTGCTTATCTTCAATAATGCTCAAAGTAATTTACATCCACAGAGTGCCTTAACATTGGCAATGGATTTTCACACAGCCTTCTTGCACATCATGAGGGAGCTTATGGATGGGTCACCTCCATTTTATAGATAATGTCATTGATGCTGAAACTTATGGGTCATGGAACTAGGAAAGAGCAATGCTGATTCTTAAACCTCGCTCTTCTACTCTCCACTTCGAGTGATCTTTCCAACAGAGCGTATTTCCACTGTTCTTAGTTACCTACACAACAACCTCCACAAAACCTTTGCATTCCAGATGTTTCACTTCCCTAAACTAAAGTATGGAGTTGAAAATTATTTTAGTAGACATAATTTGTCTATTCCCATCAATTTGTTGATCAGTAATTAATTTTGAGGCATCTCCTGCTAGGAAAAATAGCAAATGGAGCTATGGCCCCCAAGAATCATCGTGATGAAAATGACTCCAACTCCCTTCTGCAAGTTGAGCCTGGGATGGGTGGGCTGGGAGGAACAGGTCCCTAAAGGAACTTGAGATATATTATCTTTTCAAAGATCATTCAGATGAGAGATTTGGAACTTAAAGATTTCAACACAGCCCAACATACAAGATTGTTTACAGACACAGTATGGAATTCCCACAGCCCTTACAAGAGAGTTTTCAGAAAAGCATCAGAACAATTTAGTCCCCAGATAGGAAATCAGCAATTAAATAGACTGGCTATTGGCCTTAATCCACCCATTGCAACTTCCTAAGGAATTTACCGGTAGACCCAGGCCCTCCCACCTCCAAAGGACAGATAGAATAACACGCCTTTCTGAGAGAAGAAGCAGACAATTAAAATTTTATGATACCCCCTCACACACACACACAATTCTTACCATGAACACACACACACACACACACACACACTCGAACCTAACCGCCCGCCTGTTCATAATTGCACTGGTCCAAGTGTGCAGAGCCTTCACACGGAATGATGGTTTCCCCTGTCTCCTGCATTTGTTCGACTCCTTTGGGAGGAGCAATTTACAGAAAGCATTATCGATTTTTGCCATAATAGGTACAGAGATGCCTCACCGTCCCTACTCAGCTGGCTCGCTCTCCGCATCACAACTGTCAGGCCAGTTTGTGAAGCCCCGTCATTATTTTTTTTCAAGTAAATCCATCACAGGGTTGGGGTAGGGGGAGGTGAGGGAAGTGATGAAAATAAAATTATTTTCACCTTGCCATATGAAAGAATGTTCACGTCCTTCCTTGGAAACGAGTGCAAGCACCACGGAGCAGCAGAAAAATAAGAGGAAAAGGACATTTGCAGAAGCTCAGAAAGAAAACCAGATGAAAGAGAGAGAAAGCTGGTTGGGGCCTATTTGAAATATTTTGAATGCAGTTATTCCTGCCTTGGCTGCAGCTCATTCATTCCTCCACGGTGGCAAAGCACCCCCAGACATGTCTTTGGTGCTCAATAAAGCGAAAGAGGATACATGTTTACATGTTTGTTTGTTTATTTCTGTGTGCAACCCCCCTCCATGGATTCTGTCTTGAAACTTGCTTCTCCATGGACCACCCACCTTTTGGAGACCACCAATTCCCATTTGACTTCATTTCTTTGTGCCAGAAGTTTCCTGTGGCTCCCTGCCCCAGTCCACCCCTCATTGGTCACCAGAGGACACAGCCATTTAGTGACTGACTGCCACGTGAATACATATTCCTTGCTTCAAAAATTCCAGGGGAAAAAAACAGAGGGAAAAACCGCACGAAGTGCACTACAGACCTCAAACAGGCCTTATGTTATTCATGTCCCATCTCCACTGGTCATTTGTGGGTTCTCCAAGCAGGTTGCTAGGCTCCTGCAGAAGATGGGAGCCTATCATCCTCCTCTCTTGGTTCCAGTCTCCTCTTTACTCCCAATTCCAGCCTGGTTTAAGGCTCAGGAGATTTAATCCAGGAATCAGCTCTGCATCTCATTCCCAGTTCCTGAGTTCATTAGACAAGAGAAGAGAGAGCTGCTTAAGATCTTTATGAGATATTGTTCCAGGGGCTGACCAAGAGGACTGCACAATTGCAGGGCCCTCTGCATATAGCCCACCAGCCTAAGGCTCAGGCGTAAGCAGCTCATCAAAACTCAGATGTAAAGGAACTATTTGTTCTTGGGAAAAGGCAAGGATTTGATATTAGCTTCCAAGTGGTGCTTTCTTGAAAGAACATTTATTCTAATATAAATTCAATACCCAGCATGTTCTCCTTGCTATGCCCCCCCCCCAACAACCTCTTTGTTGTCCAACTACAAAAAGCTGCACTTGAAATGATGCTCATCTCTATCTACCTCCTTCCTTGCTCCTTTTGGACCCTTTGCAAATAAGCAAGTTGAGATCCTGCTAAAATAGACCTGGATTCTACTTAGCCACTAATCTTTTGTGGCCAGAGCATGAACCTCATCGTGTTGAAAAACAAAAAGCCAGCTGTCCTGTATCAGACCATACTGAAAACATACTGTAATGAGGGGCAGGAACTGGATTAGTCCCATGGAACCTGTAATTCTGATTAAGGTTCCGTGATTCTTTGTTACACGTGATGCCAACTCCAACCCGACACTATGCACAGGGTCTGAAATCAAGGAGAAATAAGAATCTTGGCCATTTTGAACTTTTATTTTTTAACTGTTTTTCAATGATCCCACCTAGGTGGAGTGTGGGTGATGCTTTCCAAGCTCTGGTTATCTACCTCACCCAGGAAAAGATCCACTGTAAGGCCCGGAGAGAAAGTAGCACAGTCAAGAGTCATGTTTTTGCAAAATCTGCAAAAGGAAGATAGGTTGAGCCATCAGGTCTTTTTGTGTTGGCTCGGTTTTACTTCCCCTCAGGTCAGAGGGTGCTTGAGTCGTCACAGGTATTTTGGGATTTGGTTACATTGTTGATCTTTAAAGAAATAAATTTATATGAGGTCCATAGTCATACCCAGGAAAATCTAGGTATTGTTAGCCAACTCCATAAAGGAAACTTCCAGAAACATCCCTGCTCACAAAACAGCATTTGACACTATTAGGACACACTCAGATCTACACCAAGAATGATAGAAAGTAACTTACTGAAATCTTACATGAGCCAGACATTATTGTATTTTAAAAAGTTACATTATTACATTTAAATCTGACAAGAGCAGATGTTTCCTTCTCTCACTGCTGTCTTCCCAATGCTAGGTAGTTCCTGGGACACAGTAGCTATGTAATAAAAACTGATGAACAATAAGAAAGAAGACTCATGAGACCTTCACATTTCAGCTAGGATTTCTGTCCCAAAGAATGCTGAATGATGGTATTAAAATAAGGTTCGCAAAGAAATATAATGGACTGATAAATACTAATAATCAATGAAAGGGAAAATAAGACAAAAAGATAACATCTTCTATCACAGTGGCCAAGTTTCACTCATTTCACTTTTTACTGCCAGCCCTGGGTGCAGAAGACTTGTAGATGTGGGCTGTGTGGGTATAAATTGTGACAGCCTTTCTGCATGACAACCAGACAACATCTATCAACACTCTTGAAAATATTCATCCCCCTTGACCATGAGTTGATCCTAAACATCAGAGAATTACATAGAGCTGTACAGGTAAAGGGTTTATATCACGATATTATTTAAAAGAGAGAAAAATTATAGAGACTCTAAATGTCCATTTACATGGTTAACTGTTAAATGATGACATAAAATTTGGCCCACTCACCTGATAAAATGTCATGTAGCTATTTTAAATCATGCTTTTCAAGTAGCATTTAATGACACAAGAAAATACACTATAATGTTAGGCTAAATGAAACAAATTTTATGGCCTGGTCTCAATTTTGTATAATTCTGTGATGTCTATATGACTACATGGGCACTGAGAAAACTCTAGGACATGTGATTATATAAAGGGGTCACCTCTGGGTGATAGTACTATAAGGTAATTTTGTCTTCTCTCATGCTTTCTTGTTATTTTTCCCCCAAAGTTTCTTCATAAGCTATTTCTGTCCACAAACATTTATTGAGAACTTTTAATATTGAAAAAAATTTTTAAAGGAAATTTAAGGTACAAGATTTGTTTCTATTTTAATCAGAGAAGATCAGATAATTTATCTATTGTCTTCTCAAGATTATATCCTCCACTTTCTCATCAGGAATACATAGTATTGGATTCATTCTTCGGCAGCAGTGACAGACGAGGGGTCACATGTGGTCCACAGACACAGGGTATTGTGCCACATGATATTTTTAAAATTTGAACTTGAATGCTTCTGGGAAGGATCTACTTTTCCCAGTTCTCCACGGTCCTCACTCCTTCATTTTTCTTACACAGTCCTGCCTGGTCCCTGCATCAACTTGATCTCCCAATCCTTGGATTTGCCGGCTATTTATCTATGTTAGTGAGTGTGCATCTAAATCTGTGATAAACAGAAATCCTACCTGAAATGCAAAGGTCTCAAGACTCTTCTCACTTATCGCTACACTTTGAAATATCTACTCCTCACCTGGATAATGCTTCCTCTGGTGGCTTTTTTGAAATCAGAGACTTATAGAAATTTTAGAAAGCCCCTCTCATACTTCACCAGCAGCATGGGAAACACAGCTTGTGGTTGTTGCTATTTATTACATGCCTAGAATATGCCAGAACACATGCTAAGTATTTATAAGCATCTTTAATCCCCTAACAATCCTAAAAAGTTATGAATTCCACTGTATAGATGGCTGAACAATCACATAAGGATTAAATAATTTAAGTCAACAAATGACCGAGGACCTAGTGCAGCTGTCCCTTGGTATCCATGGAGGACTGGTTCCAGGACACTCCCCACAACGATACCTAAATCCAAAAATACTCAAGTCTCTCTTGTAGAATGGCATGATATTTGCATATGACCTACCCACATCCTTCTATATACTTTACATTGTCTCTAGATTACCTATAATACCTAATACCATGCAAATGCTATGTAAATAGTTATTATATTCTATTGCTTAGGGAATAATGAGAAGAAAAGTCGTCAGTACATGTTTAGTACTGATGCAATTTTTTAAAAACATATTTCCATCTGTGATTGGTTGAATCCATGTATGCAGAGCCTGAAGACAAGGAGGGCCAACAGTATATGCCATTCCCTAAGCCAGTGTCTACCATGCCACAGAGCTCAGTGCTTTGCTCTGCACCACACCTGCATTTGCCACCAAGGGTCCTCTATTTTAAATCCCCTCATCTCTGCCCACAAGGACATCCCTGTTAAAAGATGGCTTAACAAATTACTATTCAATTTTTTTTTTTGTACCAGGGATTGAACTGACGGGCACTCGACCACTGAGCCACATCCCCAGCCTTTTTTTTAATACTTTTATTTTGAAACAGGGTCTCCCTGAGTTGCTTAGAGCCTCACTAAGTTACTGAGGCTGGCTTTGAATTCGCCATCCTCCTGCTTCCGCCTCCCAAACCACTGGGATTAGAAGCGTGCGCCACTGAGCCCGGCTTCAATTTTATTTACTACATTAGTTAATCATAATTTTAAATAAATCTGGAGCAACATTAACTAAGAAGAATGATGGGGGATTGGATTGACGTTAGGGATGAACACAGGATACGTGGTCCCTTTTGTACAATAATGCTAACACACGGATACATCATTTTTCTTTTTATTTCCTCCTTGTTTTTCTAGCTGTTAACCACATGAAGGAATGGAGATATGGGACCAAAGAGCAATTTTACTACAATAAGATACAGAAAATACAGAAATCACAAAGACAAATAGGTTAATCTGAAATCAAGGCTGCCTCAGTAAGTATATCTGGTACAGTGGCATCTGCAAAACAGGACTCCTCAGTGCGGAAATAGTAGCAAGTAGGTTGTGTGTTCTGCAACATGGCTCCCTTTCAAGCCACACCTGGACAAAGGTGTTCCCACTGCCCCTATCCTGGCTTGCTCCTTGTTTGGTTCTAAAGATGCATACAAGGAGGTAGTCATTGATTTAACTGTTATCAGCTCAGTATGTAGAACAGTATCTCAACTAACTCTTGACAATATTCATGACTCAGAAACATTTTTAGCAACATGAATAATACCACTAGTTACGTATTCAGTTTTGGGGATTCATTCCTTCATTCACTCAGCTAGATAACAGGTCTACTTCCTGCCCTCATGACACTTATATACCAATGTAGCAATAGGCAATAAATAAGTATGCACACACTGGTCTGAGATAATGTTTCAAAAAACAAGGAGGGTGAGGTGATACTCAGTCAGTTGATAGCACCTTGGAGCACTGCTCATGTGGATTTGTGAAAAATGCAGAATGAATTTAACAAATTCCAACTGTCAGAATTCAATTTCAAGCTAACTGGGACACCAACACTATTTTTCTAAAATTAACCTTGACTTTATGAACCAAGAAATCCTCTCACACTTGGCTGTGATTCTTAGGCAGCAAAATTAAACCTCTTTCAAATGCAGAAGTTCTTTTTGCTCATCTCCCATTCAGAGAAGATAGTTCAAAATACAGTAGGCAGAGTACTCTAAAAATACAATGGCATGAAAATTAGATATGCCCAAATCTCCAGAAAAGTGCATTTTTTTTCCCTAAGAAAGAACTAAATTGTAAGGGTGAGGTATATGGCGAGAAGATTCTGAATGGGGATATAATCCATGAAACATTTAATGAAATTGCCTCCAATAATCTGGATAAGAAGGGCTCACAAGGAAGATTTACCACATTTCTGTACAAACTGGATCTGACACAAAGAGATTCTAAATCTCTCTGGAAAAGGTACATTTTATAATTTTTTTCAATCTATTTAAATAATATAGGAAGATGCAGCCAGATACTTAGAGCAAAGCATTTCCCATCTCTTCCCAAGCCAACTAGTTAAATCAGAGAGTTAGTTCTAACTCTATTCGTACATTTTCAACTGTTTTAGGATGGAACTCACCCATGGATACTCAAACACGTGGCTTCCTGACTAGTGATGGTCCCAGAGCTACATGCTAAGACCTGATGACGGGGTGTAAATGCTTTCCCTTCTATCAATGCGACCAGGATTTGCCATCATTTTTACCAAAGTGACTCAGGGCTGCTGTTCACAGGTTGGCTAATAACACCCACTCTAAGAAACATACCCATTGGCACAGAATTCTTTCACTGTTGATTCCCTAAAGAATCTATACATAGTTTAAACTGAGAATACAGATGAATTGAACTTGAATTTAGGTATAAGAATTTTTAGGCATAAGAAATTTCATAGAGATCTAGGGAACTATTTTTTTTTAAAAAAGAATAAGCAAAATAAAATATTCAGAAGGTGGGTTCTCCAGCTACTATGATATTGATTCTACTGTTGCTCAGAAAATTCAAAATGAGACATAATATGAATATATAACCATAAACATTAAATTATCTCATAAAATGTAATGCTACTGAGCTATTAAAAAAGTGTCATTGAGGATTATTGAGTAAAGAAAAACGTTCACCATGAATTGAAGTAAAAACAGCACAGGCAAGAACATCCCAAATAAACACACAATTAGAAAAAAAGATAAGATGGTATGCATCTAAAGGTTTATAGAGCTCGTCACACAGAAGTAGAACCATGCTATACTTATTTTTCTCCTTTTTGCTTGTATTATTTTTGTAAGTTAAAAAATACCATTTCTCTCATGTTACTTAAATAGTTATGGAACAGGCTATTGAGCCAGTGAGCTTATATGACCCAGCAAACAACGGCTTCAAATGTAGGATAAACTGTTGAATCCAACAATCTTCAAGGTTCTTCCAAATCTCATGAACCCTTCTTTATGTCAGAAGCCACAGGCTGCATACTGGTGAGGGACAAGGTGAAACCCAAGATCACCCTCATCATTTTGATGCTGTTAAGAAAGCAATCTGGGGCTGGGGATACGGCTCAAGTGGTAGCACGCTCACCTGGCATGCATGAGGCACTGGGTTGGATCCTCGGCACCATATAAAAATAAAATATTTTCATTAAAAAATGGCAAATGTGGAAATTAATAAAGCCTGGTATATTAAACTGAAACAAACTTTAAAAAAAGCTATCTATGCCAGTGTCAATCGGTAGAATCAATCTACTCAAGGCTTGTAGATCACCATTGGCCTGCGATGGAGTGTTCACCAGGAAACTAAAGAAAACAGGGTAACTAGATGAAATTCTGTAGAAATAAAGTTATTCTAAAGGGGTTTCTTACATATGAAATGACCTTTTTCCTTTTCTCCTACTCTTCTTTCGGAGAAGGAACTGTGATTGGGAACAAATGGGGGAATATCTAAATGTCCTTTCTTTCATAAAAGAAAATGGGGATAATACATAATAGTCTCACCTATTGAATACCCTCATGTAACAATAAGAGCTTCCAAAGTTTAAAACCATTTTTACTAGGGCCAGTAATTCCTATTTGGAGACAACGAATTCACATGGGATGGATTTCTAGGTACACATGTTTTACTACAATAAGATCTGAAAACGCGGGGTCCTCAGGAAGAATAGACCCTGCATGTGAATTCTGTGTGCTAAGCCTTAGGAGACATTTCTTTGCTGGACTCACACTCCCACAGGGCAACAAGGTGCAGAACTGAGGGCCCTGTGGTCCCTTTGGTGAGATCTGGGGTGCTAGTCGCCTGGCCCTGATAGGCATTTGGGTCTGCCACCTTTTTTGAGAGCCATACTAATAGCCTGTTTTCAGGAGAGAACCACAGGGGATACTGGAAGCCATATTCCATTTAGGGCTGCTGGAGAGAAATGAGTCCCCAATTCCCCAGCAGAGCAGCTTCCCAGGATTCAAGAGCTTGGCATCATCGATCAAAGTTCCGGCAGTGGTCTTTCACCTTTAGTCAGTAGCCAGGGCCAGAAAGCAAAACCAACCACAAAGAATCCCTAAAAGCACAACCCTCAGACTGTTCAACAGCCCTGACCCCTCCAGGTGCCGGTCCCTCCCTCCACTCACCTCGAGCGAGGCCCCCTTGAGGAATGCTTCATTGAAATATTTTCTTGCCTTGGTCCTCTCCTTCCACAATCACTCTCACCATAAAAGTCAAGTGAAAAAACACCAAGAATTTTAAACACCTCAGTCTGTAATAGGATTAGAGCATCTGTAAGGTGTAAAAAATGATTTCATTGTTTCCTATAAACCGGCTCCTTCCTCACCAGAATGGGCCTCGGTCGAGATGTAGAAAACAACTTTTTAAACAGCGTATATTAAATCTGACAAACATCTGGTCAATCAAATTTACAGCAATACATAGGGTCTAATAAAGGTTTATTTCTTCTTGAAGAACAAATTTAAAGATTTTTTTTTCTTTAAAAAAAAAAAGGCTTTCATATATAAAAAGAAAACTAGGCCTGTATTTCTTGGCCCAGCCTGAGTTAGAATGTTGTGTGTTTTGCCAAGAACTGGCCACAAAGGGCTCTGCTTCCTTGAGACAGCAGTGAGGGAGATGTATGCACAGGCCTGGAGGCAAACAGCTCTCCTGCATCATGCTGCCAAAGAAAATGCACCCAGGATGGCCATGAGGTGCCAAGGGCAGAGCCAACTGTGGTCATGGATAGTACAGGCCAATGGGGCAGCTGGGAGCCCCAGGGAGGCAGAAGCTTGTTCCTCTCAACACATTCCCATTTCTCACTGTTGCTACTGGTCTGGATGGGTGTGTCACAGCTGGGGTGGGGGACCAGGGAACAGACTCTAGTATAGGCTGCCTAGGGCTGGGTAAGAGAAGGGGATGGGGAAGCAATGAGGAGCTCCCAAAGTCCCTTTCTTCACCTCCTACTCTAATGCTCTCCACTTAGCATCTGTTTGGAATGAGGTTAAGCACACGGTTTAAGCTGTTTGGAAGTAACGATGAACACTACTGCCAAGAATGGAAATGGGACTTCCCCTTCACACCATGAGGGATTCAAGTGACAGAAAAGGGCAACTTCCCAGATACCCTTGCTTTATGCCAGTCCGACACACCCAGGCACCATGCACCCACCAACCAACTCTGTAGTAACCCTATTAGCCAGAGCTATTAGCCAGAGCATAACAGGGAGGAGGATGTTTGGGAAATATTAAACTATTAATTTCCCCTACTATAGATTATTGTCATCATCCATTAAATAAATGGGCATCCCTTGAAGGGAAGGCAAGACACACAAAAGCTCCTCTGGTGGGAGCCAAATCAGATGCAGGACAAAGCAAATATCAACGATGCAAAAGGGAAGCAAGTAACACGTTGGGTACAAAGACTTTGACTTTCCCTCTGGGGTCAAAACTCCAGAGAAAGTTTAGGATCAAGAGGTGATAAAAATCCTAAATACGTATTTCTTACAACATGGTGGGACTCGTTCTTTGATTCTCCTGGTAAGGTCAAGGTCAAGCTCCAAGTCTCCCGAAGAGGTCCCCGCTTTAAGCATGGCACCAAGAGATAGAGGGCTACCAAAGTGTTGTTCAGAAATGGTCAAAGGGAGCGTCTAAATGAGTGGACTAGGAGGAAGTCTTTTTTACTTCTTTGTTGTGAGGGTTGTTCTATGCATCACAGGATGTGTGCACTCACCCAAATATATCTTTAGACATTAACCATGTCCCCTAGGGAAGGAGAAAAGTCATTCCCTGTTAAGAATCATGGGGCTAGAGGTAGCTCCCTTGTTCTCACAGTCTGTGCTAAGATATAGGTAATCAAGGAGGACCAGGTATCCCCTAAGGGGTGGATGTAGAATGATTAAAAAACGAAAAAAAAACTTCTATACAAGATGATATCACACATTGTGAACCCAACACAGACCCTGGAGAGACCAGCCAGGTCCAGTTTAATCTCAGTGGGCATCAGCACTGAATGTCTAGGACCTAGCCAGGCTACCCAGGCCATAGAGGAGACCAGCGGACAGCATGCTTACTGGGGATGCCCTCTTATCACTTGCCATCAGCAAGACACACTCTCCCCCTATATCCAGAAGCTACTGAAAAAAAAAGGTGCTGTGAGATTAGGTGGTTCCAGAACAAAGAAACAGCCCTCCCTGGAAGGATGTCTGAATCATTCATTAACCCAATGGTTATCCTAAACAGAATGAAGCCAACCTATAGACTGTTTTAAACTAGAAGAAATGGAGTTACCCCTGGCTAACAAATTTTAGTTTTCCTTCTACCATCAAGGGTTGTAGCAGCTCAAGAGTAAGACGACACCCATTATAACCAGAGTTGTAACACGTGTCTGGGGCTCAGTATGTTCTATTCTGCTGTCATCTTCTGCTGTCATCCAGCTTCTAAATTTCTGGCCCTTTTTTGGCCAGAGGCTCCATTTAATTTTTGACTCCAGGATCTGCATTTTTGTCTCTTCCAGCCTGGAATTTCACTGTTTTATAAGAGTTCTGACTCTGATGTAGACATGCGCTAGGACACAACTCCTTGACTGGGGTGTCACTTGAACCATCTCCTTTGTGGTCAAGGAGGAACCCCACTGCTCTGGACTTTTCTGAACTCATGGGAGGAAGGCTAACAGGTGGATCTTCCAGCACCACACTGTCTAACATGGTAGCCACTAGCCACAAGTGGATATGCAAGTTTCATTAAAATTAGAAATTTAGCTCTTCAGTCACTGATATGGACTGAATTGTACCCCGTCATTTACATGTTAAAGTTCTAACTCCTAGTATCTTAAAATGTCAACTGTCTTTAGAGCTAAAGTCTTAAAAGAGGTGGTTAAACTTATAAGAGGTCTTCAGGATGGGTCTTAACCCAGTCTGACTGGTGTCTTATAAAAAGAAGAAATTTGGTTGAGAGAGACAGAAACAGACAAGGACTGTACAAATTTTATACAGAGAAATGACCATGTGAGACAGAGAGGTAGCTTTTGTAAGCCAACCTAACAGGCCTCAGCATGAAATCAACACTGCTGACACCTTGACCTTAGACTAACGAAGCCGAGTAAGAAAATAAATCTCTGTCATTTAAATCATCCAGTCTGTGGTATTTTGTTATAGTAGCTTGAGTTAACTAATATAGTCACAATAGCTACCTGCAATGACCAGATGTCTTAAGGGACAGCCAAGATATGGAGTAGTTCCATCTTTTAGAAAGTTCTACTGGACCATACTGTGTAGAATGAAAAGTAGGTGACATAAAGAGAAACCATCACTTGCCATGGCCCATAACTCCATCTGCTGTATAACCCTTGTGCTTTCTTAGCAACTGTGTTGTTCATTTCATGGGTTTCTCTTCCAGGTCATTCAAGGGTCTCTCCTTTTTGCCTTTTATATTCCATTAGAGGTACAACAGCCAGTGAAAGAACTTGAAAATTTCTAGCTCCGTCCTACTTCCTACAACAATTTCCCCTCTGTGTCTAACAAGAGCCATGTGCCTCTGCTTTAGAGTCAGAGCACTAATACACACCTTCACACAAAGAATCATCCCCCTTGCATATGCTCACACACACACACACACACACACACACACACACACACACACACACACATACTCAGTTGTGACAGTGTTTAATTCTCTAAACCATGTGAACCAAGGGTACTCCAGCTGCTCAACCACAGAAGTAACCAGTAGACAATTTCCACTGACACTTCCATTGTGCTTTCTTCAGTCAAGGCCATGTATCCCACCAGTGAAGAAAAGACACCTGCTATGCTGGGAAGTTAATACTCAGGAGTGACCCTCAACCAACAAGGGCTGTGAACTGTGGATAAGTAGCTTTCTAGTCCCTCGATGGTCCCATTGTAATGAGTGGTCCATAAAGTCTCTGATGGGATCCAAAAGAAGAAAGCTCCAGGTACCCAAAGAGCTAACCAACTTTATAACATCCCTCCCTGTGCCATCTTCCCCTCCCCCAACTCCCGTTGGAAGTTAGAACTGTCAGTTTTAATAAGAGGCGTGAACATCCTCTAACAGCAAACCATGTGGCCATTTTCCAGATGAAATATTTGTATCAAATCCTTGCCCTAGGGTCTATGTTTGGGGAAACTCGAACTAAGATACCATGACAGACTTGGCATCCTGACCCACAATCTTGACACAGATAAACTAGAACCTTTCCACATCTTTTCATGTTTTCTGACACTGAATACCTAAGGGTGGTCTCTTTCACAGGTTCTACTGGGTCCCATAGAAACACTGTTGGGGCCTTCTACTTTCCAGAGAAGAAATCTAGAATTGGTTTCACAGTATAATGGTCCATGGTATAACCTTTACCATGAGACTTATTCAGCCCCTTTCAAGGCTAGATCAGAGAAACACAAATAGAGTAATTTCTGAGGACAAACTTGACAAAGTACTGGTGCACAGTAAGTCTGATTCTACTGTGTGGTTAATACAGAAGGTTGCCTTGGAACACAGAGCTACTTTTCTGACTCTTCATGTAAGTGCTGAAAAACTTGGTGACAATTTGAACTAACCTTATTTGGTAATAAATGTGGAAGAGAGAATGCTCCATATAGAGCAGTAGAATACACTGCAGCAAATGGTTCCATCTGTGATTGTGCTATAATTCAAGTTGCATTACAACAAAAATTATTTCCATTGCTAATCCTTGTACAATACCCCCTCCCCCTCCACATAAAAACACACACACACACACAAAATCCTGAGTCTCAGTGGCCACATAAAAATTCAGCACATTATATGTTAGGAAACCCTTCCTTTTAAGAGGTTTAACTCATGGAAGCTGAAGAGAGTAGGCAAGTACCCAGAGACATCTAAATTCCATATGGTTCCTGTCTATCTCTGAAAGTTGGCATCCGGTTCCTAATTGTGCTCTTCCTGAGAGGCCCACTCCATGTACAACTGAAAGGAACTCAAGCCTTATTCATGCTAATGAGGCTCTTTATTGGCCCAACAAGTCAGAAAGAACTTGAAAGCTTGGTATTTCAAGTCTTTTTTTTTTTTTTTCCCCAAACAAAAAGACCAAGTGTCAGTTGACATGAGTTTAGGGACAACCTCCATGTCCGCCATTTTTATTCCAAGAGTTCACATAAGAAGAGAGGAATTCCAAGAAACAAGAGCTTCCAGTTCCACATAAGACTCAAAAGAGGCCCTGGACTCTTTCCATAGGTGTCGCTGTGGTCCTGCCCAGGGCAGCAGAAATATTCCATATCTTTTGAGAGAAAAGGCAGCCAGCAAAGAAGAGAGAATACTTGAAAATTAATGATGTCAGTCTGTCTTCATATATCAAGCTAATTTGAAAGGGCTTTAATTTTCTTAAAGGATAAAAAAAGGTTTCTTTGCTAGATTAAACTTGCAATTGTCATTCATATATTGTTTATAAGGTAGTCATCTCTTCGTTCCGTATTTTTTTGTTTTTGATTTTGTATACTAGTTAGCAGTGAAGACTTGTCTGTGTGTATCAGAAGGAATAAAGAGAGAAACGTCCTTAACTGTCAGTTTTAATAAGAGGAGTCAACATCCTCTATTCAGGTTAAATATTGTCCTGTCACATTTCAATAGAGTCAACAGATTTTTTTAAAAGAAAAGTCAAAAGCACTGTGTATGCAAAAAACCCTCCCTGTCATAGAATGTCAAAGCCCTTCTTTATCTGGGGGAGGGGCGTGGAGGTAGGACAGAAAAATCTTTTGTAAAATGTGAAAAATTACCACTCATAATTGGCGCTGACACAAAAAGGTTTTTTTTTTTTTGTTAGAAAAACAAAGAAAATCTCTAATTTAATAATCACCTGCAAAGAGTTATTGTGATGGGAACAAAAAACACACAATCAAAGTCATCTTTTTTAAGTAACTATAGTGTTTTTTAAGCAATCACTGCAGTTTAAAGCAGCTCATACACATAAACCAGTGATGTGCGGGGCGGAAAAAAAACACTCCAAACTCCTCCAGCAAAGTTTCTGAAATCACCAAGTGACAGGCTACAATAAGAAAATGCAAATGGGACATTATGTTCAAAATAAAATCAAACAAGAGTTTCTTTTAACCCAAAACATTTCTGTAAGCCAGCATCACTTAGGATGAAATGGCAGAACAGCCTTCCTTCCCAGGACCACCAAAGGGTTAAAGACAGATATTTTGGGAAAACAGACTAGAGAGAATTGGGCATTTGGGATGGATAACAATTTATAAAACAGGCTAGCAAAATAAAGCCAATTTTCTCTTTCAAATGCCTGCTAGTTGGTTAAAAAGGTGAACCCTAGTAAGAGTTTTCAAGATTGGATATGTTTTTATTTGCAGCAAACACTATAATTTTAGAAATTATCCTAAATCTCTCTAAATGAAACTATTTCCATTAGTAACCATCTCTACCAATTAGGTTGGTAATAAAAATAGGTACAGCTTTCTAAACTAAGCCATATTTAGAATAATCTCAAATTCGGTAAGAGCAAACCAAATGGGATCAATGCTCCTAAGAAAGGCAAGGAAAGATGATTTGGAATTTCAATACTTACTTCTTAGTGACAACAAGGTTTTATACTGAGAAAAGAAGACTCTAATATACCTTCTGAAGGTTTAGTCAAGGCCTAAAATTCCCCAGAATACGTTTCCCAATGAAGAAAGATCAGAGCTGAGCAAATCTGCTTCAGGTTCTTAAAATGAGCAACAAAATAAACAGAGAAACACACACACCAAACAAAAAAGTGTTTTGCCTTTGAGTAGCGTGATCTTATGACCTCATTTGTCTAAGACAATTTGAGGTTTACTCCTGTTGTCCTGGTGTTTCGTGTGTTTTAGGATCTGTCTTGGGTTTTTATTTTATAATTGCACTATTATTAGTCATAGTTGTATTAGAAAATTAATCCAGAAGGCATTCAGTAGACCTGCACTGTGTGGTTCAACTTATGCTAGTTGTGAATGAGATATATATCTGCAACAGAAGACTCACATTATCAGATGAATAAATCTGAAAGATGACTGATATTAGCAGCTGTCTTTTTCCTTCTGCAGGGGCAATTCCTACTTCTTTTTCAAGGACAACTTGTAGGGCACCTACAGATAAAATTAACACACAGGGGCAAGTAGCTCCTCTGGTCAATGGTGGTGAGGAGAGAAAAAAAAAATGTGAGTTCTGGCTTTGCTGGTGCTATTCCCATCATGCACCTTGCTAAGGATATAGGATTTCTGACCTTTAATGTATAGTAAAAGTCTACAACTATTCACTTATTTTAATATTCAATAACGCTTGTCATCTTACAATAAACCCTTGAAGTGTTCTTGAGTGCACATCTACAAAGATCCATGTTGAAAGGAATCTTAATTTCTGAATTTCTACTTCTTAAGAAAGTAGAAGAGACCTTGTGACTCATAAAAAAATGGATGTTGACATTTACCATCCTGATGGAGGTATTGAAATACTATCACTGACAAGAGAAAAGCTATATATGCATAACTACAGAATAAGTCTTATCTTAGTCTAAGGCTAAGCCAAAAAACAGTGGCTTAATCCACAAGGTGACAGAAGATGCAATGTATCTCTGTCATCGTCCATGACTTTTCATTTAGATCAATGACTGATGTTCTAATTGCACTCATTTTATATTTCCATGGAAATAGATGCTAAAATTTACTTCTTCATATACCCCAAAATGAAACCAATTGAAATACAAAGATCTTGTGATGAAACAGATATAAATTTTTTGGAAAATTATTTCAAAATATGTCCTTATTTGAAGATTATTAATTTTTTTATCAATCAAGTTTTAGATTTAAACTTTGAAGACCTACTTTACAAATCAACTTATAAGTGTTCTATATAGTATTCATTTTGTAAATAAATGAGTTACCCTAAACTTTGGTTGCGTTTTCTTCAAAACTAGTTAGAAACCTTTAAGCAAGTATTAAGCAAACAGAAACGTAAAAACAAAGACACAGGAATTTGGTGGATAGCAATTATTGGAAACTTTTGTATAAAGAAGTGCATTGAAATTTACCCCCACCAAAAGCAAGAAGAAGAACAATTTTAATCATGGCTTTGCACTTTGTCAACTAAACTAGAACTGTGCTTCCCAGCACCCTCTTCTCTGAATGCTTTATTAGTGTTAGTGTTGTCCACAAGTGACACCTTGTACAAAATATGGAAGGCAGAAATGGGACAGCAGCCCTTCCTTCTTTAATGCTCAGAAGATTGGTACAGTGGCTGGGTGTGGCAGCAGCATACACTCATTGTTGGGGATCTGCTAGATCGTGCTGGTGACAGGCAGTAATACCTGGAATCACATCTGCTTCTGCTCATTCAGTTTCTCAGTCATTAGCTACATGCACCTGTAGCTCTTTGATGAAAGGGTCCATCTTCTCTTAAGGGTCACCCATAGCAGTTGAATTTAGCAATGATCAGAGACAGATGGCAATTTCAGTTTGTGCCTGGATTCAGTTATCTTTGTGGGTTTTGAGTCCCTCCTTGCCTTGTTCCATTTCCAGTTTTTCTTCCGAACTGGTCCAACTGACCAATGGCAACTTCAGTTTCAACACTAGATGCACAGGTAGCAATCCACATGGACCAATCTAGCAGCTTCCACAGTTGGGCAAGATCTAAGCCCTGTAACAAATCCCTGACTCTAATCATTCATGCTGGTTCGGATTCCATGCTTGAACCTTGAAACATCACCCTAATTCCTCAAATCCAGGTGGTTCTCGAGTTTGATTTTATTAGCTACCTGCCAGATACAAACACTGAATTTCACGGCCACTTTGATGTTTATGAAATCGTTTTCAAATGATATCTGGCCAACTGCAATAAAAATGATTGAAAGAAATACAGAGAGGAAAATCAGGAGATGCTCTGCTTTTCTCCTGTGGACAGAAAACTTCATTCCTCTGTGGAGAGCAAAGACCAAAGGGACCAGCGGTCTCTGGCTCCCTCATGGGAATCAAATCCTATGCCAATTCATTTTCTCTCTTTTTCATCTCACTTCACCTCTGCATACTTTAGGAAAGCATCAATCAATTCATTTAGGAAAGCATCGTGGGACAATGGGTAGAAGGGTGGTCGTCTTTCGCAGAGACTAGACCCAAACAGGGATATTCTTGGAGGATCTTGAAGAATAATGCAAGGGGGGACTTTGAAGCCATCTCCTGTTCGCATGCTTTATTTGTTATCAATTCTTCCAGACCCCTACAGTATGAAGGGAGGTTGTAGAAAAGTCTGGGCAGATGCACCACATGCATCTACAGCCTGCTACATTCCGGTGTTCTTTCTATGGTCTCTGTGACTCCATGTTTGATAATGGATAAATATGCTTTGCAAACCCCAAATGGAACAAGGAAACATTTTAACTTGCTTCCTGAGCCCTTTTCTGCATGCAGTCATCCCTAGTGGGATTAAGACAGCATCACCATCCCAACCCTCAGTTGCCCTCAACCCGATTAAGAAAATGCCTGGGCATTTGCCAGCATGAAGACCAATATTGGCACCATTTATTCAGATTAACAATTAAAAATCTTTCCCCAGAACACGAATACCGTACAAAAGCTATGCTATTCAAAGCTTCAAAGCAAGGGTCTGTGAAGGCCCCATATACTTGGCCCATTTTAGTTATTTCAATTTACTTCAGGAAGAAAAAAAAAATCCTACAAAGCTGACATGATAAAGTTTCAGGGATACAGGAGCTATTTAATCATTTTGTGTGTTACCCTGGCTTTCTGCAGTCTCTTTTTCCTGCGGTTTTGTTCTTTTCTGCTCATTAGCACCTCCCCCAGAGAGTGGGCAGGAGAAGGGAAAAAGAGATAAAACCCAAATCAGACAATTTTATCAGTCAGCCTGTCAACAAGTTGAATATATTGAGCGCCCAGGGGGTACAGAGCTACTTTTTAGCAGCTCCGATAAAAGGTTTGGTGGGGGAGGAGGTCAACACTAATGGCAACATTGAGATTTTTTTGGATTATCAAGGGATTTTATTGATTTGTGCCCTCCACATCTCCATTAGTGCAGATAATCAAAAGTGTGGCAAAAATAATTAAGCATCTATAGAACTTTCATAAAGAAGAAACTCCTCAACATCCATCACTTTTATCCTTGTGAGTTTGGGGACCTGTTGGGCAGTTCAAATGGAAAACAAATAAATTAATCTCCTTTGCTTTGTCTAGATTCTTCAAATTACACTGGAAGGAAAAATAAAACCCGTCACAGCAGGTTCTCTAAGCTCCCACAACCCTGTCCTTTCAGCCCAGCTTAGAGAGGGGCAGGACCTGCCGAGAGGATGCTTCTCAGGGAAGCAAGAAGCAGGAGCCTGCCACTAGAACGAGTCAAAGGCTGATCCACGTGGGCTCTGCACATTAACGTGGGTTTTCACCCAGCCCTGCTGCCTGCACACAGACTCCAGCCTCCTCATCGGGTCACGAGGCCAGCCAGCAGCACACCATGCTGGCTATGTCTGAGGCTGAGTGAAAAAGCAGCACCAAGATTGGCCCTTTCTTTCTCAAGGCCAAGGATATTCTTTTAAGCTTAGGGTTCCAAGGTTTAGGAATATGGTATTCCACAATGAAACGGTTCTAGATGTAAGAGAAGTTTTGGGGAGGCTGCTCCGAGAGGCCACCATTGTTCTCTTGGTTCTGATGCTCTGGAGAGTTCCTAGGGCTCTAGGAGGTTTTACAGGCCAGTCTTAGGCCAGTGTGCACTCACATTCAACCATCCCCTTTCCCTGAAGATGGTGTTCCAGGCTCTTATGTCTGCTGGCTTCCTGCAGGGGCTCAGCCCATTCGAGCCACTGGTAGGGAAGAGGGAAGAAAGGAGAAATCCGAGAATTTCTTACCTTTCCTCTCCTTAGGTTGCCTTTCCAGAAGCTTCTTTTCCTCTGTGCCTCCCTATCTGCTATAGCTTCAGTGCCCCCAGCCTGGCTCTACCTGCCCCAGCAATGCTACCTTTTCCCTCTGTCCGTTGGCCAAAGAATGAGAGTGGCTTCTTGCTGTTGCTGATCTTTGCCTGGCCTCTCCCCCATTGTCTCTGCTTCTCAGCCTCCCTCATACCCGTAAAAATAAATCTCTGCATCAAATTTGCTTTCTTTTGAATACCAAAATGGTTTCCACTTCCCTGGTAGCCCCGATCTATACACAGGGTGTGGATTTTATAGACTACTGTCTACCTTGGTAGTTGACCCTGTAGCTGAACTCCGCTCCTTCACAGTCTCCTGTTACAATTTCTCAACTGCAGTCCTTGAAATTCTGAGCTGGATAAATCTCTGTGTACTGGGGGTATCCAATAGCATTCCTAACGTCCACTCAGTAGCTGCCAGCAGCACCTTTCTAGTCACAAATCTCCCCCTGTGGAGAACTAACCCTGTAGGAGACGAGATGGCCAGGGCTCTGTGTTCACACCTCAGTTGCTCCCGCCTCCACAGCTGGTTTTTTTGAATCTGAGGCTTAGGATTAAAGATGGCAGGGACTGTGATTAGGCGGCCATGGTGACCCCTTCTATTGACTACCAGGAATTTCCAAGACGGTCAGAGAAAGGTTCACCCTAGGTATCCTGAGCAATATTGAACCCGAGGGTAGAGGAACCAGTTTCCTTTCCCACTGGGGACCCTGCTGATCCAGGCTAGACCATGGCTGTGATAAGGTCCAGGGATTCTCATTCACCATTTCTCCTCCTTCAGGTCTTATAGAAAATATGGAGCCTGGAGATTCAAGGCCTCAAAGAAAAACAGGGCTCCTCTCCTTGATCCATGCTCCATGGCCTCTTTCACATCTGCATTTTCAAGTGCAAGCCAGTCAACCATGCGTACCAGAGTTTCCCCCTCCCAGTCCCCCCAGGGACACTGCCCTCAGATTGTCATGTCATTCAGGAAGGGCAAAAGGTATTGCTGGCACCTCCACACAGCATGCCAGCCTGGTTCCTTGCAGCCTGGAGGTAGCACTGTAATTTAATTAAATATCAACCCCCAGGTATTATGTTTCAAATGCAAATAACTTTGGTAATGTAATATTGTGGCTGAGACTTTAAACTCAAGGAAATCGAGAAAATCAAGTTATGGTTGCTCCCAGAATTAACATTCCTCTCCACATTCCTTGGGCACCAAGCTTGCTTTGTGTTGCTAACTACCATCAAACACACACGCTGAAGTGACTACTCATAGGCAGGCTGGGGAAGTCTCCTTCCCTAACAGCTGAGATTCACTGTATTAAAATGAACATCCTTTAAACTGGACTTCTGACACTTACGTGGGAGCTGTGGTCAGAGCAGGAAGAACAGGTCGGGGAGGTTTTATTCAAGCCCAGATGCATCACTGGCTAATTGTTCCATGTTTCTCTTTGGTCCTTTGCTTTCCAAATCATTAAAAAAAAAAGTGCCAATCACTTCCTTCAGCAAGATTCTATCCGTAAGAGCATGGTAGTCATTTTCAAATGCTTTAAACGCCTTCAGAAAAAAAAATCCACAAAATACAAATGCAAAAACACTTAAAAGGTTAACTTTATTTTAAAGATTAAACATATTTCTGTTGCCTTTTTCTCAGGGATCGGGTCCAGTGACATGACTCTCGAAGGACAAAGAAGTTCCAAGCCCCAGATTCTCAGCCCACAGTAAATTACTGAGGAAAGCAGTCCCCTGCCTCAATCTTGTCTCTCATTATGAAATCCAAGGGAGCTGGAAAAAGTCAAATAATTGGAGAAAGAAGCCTTCACTTGAAGGACACCCTGAGGTGACCTCCTCATGTTCCCAATTGATTCTGAGATGGCCAAAGTATGTGTGTGACTAGGCTTTGCACAGGTTTTTTTTTTTTTTTTTTTTTTAAAGTGCAAAATTAAAAGGAGTTTCCATTCTATTGGTTACTTAAATGAGCAAAAGTGGGCCACCTCCTTATCAGGTTATTTAGAAAGTGACCACATACAGAAATACCAGCTTTATAAAAATATTCACTTCACAAGTCAAGTTGGGACCAAAGTGGCCATTAAGTGGCAATTAGGGAAATGCTAAGACTTGAGTTCTCTCGAGTCTGAATCCTGAATGTCCACATTCTCCCTGAAGGGGCTCCTCTGTCATGCCCCCAGAGTAACTCTCTATACTTTATTTCACAGATTCTCTGTAGCTTCCTCCCTCTCATGCTATGTAATGGTGTTTAAGATGTGGGTGGGAGAGGTGGAAGAAATGCTCAGATGTGCCTGCCTACATTTCAGCCAATCAAGGCAGCTTTGCAAATCTGGGTGGTTTGTTTCCTACAGCGCCTCTGAACTCTTTGATGGGCTCCATGGAGCCTTGACTCCAGAGCCCCACCATGTTGGAGATGGAATACCATTCTTTCCAGGACTATCCACACTTATTTAATCATTTCTACTTTTTAAATATTCTTCCTAAAAAATGTTTGTAGCTTCTTCATATTTACACAAATAACATAAGTTAGGAATTGATTGAAGAAAAAAAAAAAAACAAGAGGGTATAAAATGGACTCAGAAATGAATGAACGCAAAATGGGACTTTTTCTAAAGGGATCGTCCACTGACTTTGTTCTAGGACTTTCTAACAACAAAGCCAAAAAAGGCAGACAGTAATCATTGACAAAATCCCCAGTATTCACAAAATGAAACAAACAGAAGTCCATCTATTTCTGATACTGAGATTAAGCAGAAATTTCTCCGGTAGTTCCATATTTCAATATGCATATCAAGAATACACTGCTCAGCACCCTATAATCTCCTCAAATTTCCAATGCAGAAGCCTAGAATGATGTTTTATTATTCAGATCTTCACAGGAGAAAGCTACCTTTCCAGGACCATCTTCAAACCAAAGCTTTAGCCATTTTCCAATATGCCTGTGAGAAGTATTACTATTAGTATTACTAACAAGTATTACTTTCCATCAGACATTACTCCAGTTCACAAATTGTAAACACCTGCAAAAATAGCATCTTAATGGAATGCATCTAAATTATATAGACAGCCCCTAAATTATGTACTAAAAGATGTTTCAGGAGGCTGTGTAGGTAGATTGGTTTGTGTTTCCCTAGCTTCCTTAAGGTTCTCCTAAGTGTTCACCACCTAGAATGTTCAACAACCAACCCTTCTGCCACCAGCATTCAGAATTCTGTATGGCAAAGGCACATGTTCCATATTGCATCATTTTGATTCTGAGCAGCACACAAAAATTGGAAGGGTGGGAGTGGATGTGGTCAGCCTGGTTTGTGACTATTTATTTCAAATGGGAATCCAAGGGAGTGTATGTACATAGCAGCACTTTGCCAAGATTTGGGTTCAAGCCTACAGAGTAAATAACCACCGCAAAAGACTGTGGTTATCATCATTGAGGAAGAATCAAGTTCTCTCTTGTTCTAAAAGCCAACGATTAACTCTTGCTGGTCTCAGCATCCAGTGTGAGACTGCAGCTACCTGCCTGGGAGATGCACATTGTCAACGTGAGCTCGTGATTGATCTTGAACATGACCAAGCGAAGCCTTCAAGTGTATTCTGAATGAGGATACCTGCAGGTCTATTTCTAATTACAAAAAAAAAAAAAAATTGTAAAGTTTGTCATTATTTTTGTCATTGATTTTTTTTAAACCATGTATCTGTAGATAGTTGTTTCCATACATATGGGGAGGTTGTGTATAATTTGTATTTCCTGAAATTTTTTATCCAAATGGGGTCCTATCCTAGAGTCATGCTACAACTTGTATTTTTCCACTTAACAATGTATCTTAGGTTGATTCCTATAAACAGACAGGGGACCCATGTCCACTTGTAAATGTTGCCCACTATACCCAGTCAGTCTAACTGCTCCACTCTTTACCATTCCAGAACATTCCACTGCATGTACATTCTTCATTTGATTGAATGAAATTCCCACTCTAAGATAAGTCTATATATCTAACTGTCTTTATTATTACAAACTACAATAGACAACACTTAAACAGACATTTGTACCCTTATAAAAACATTTCTGTTACAGTCCTGAAAGGAATTCACTGGCGAAAGGATATGAGCATGTTTACATATTATTATTTCAAAGTTTCCCTAAAAGTCAAAAGGGACTATTAACTTATGCTACAAAAGAGAAGGCCTCTTTCCCTGCCCCTTAATTAACACTAAAAATTACACATGCTACTTTTAATGTATGGAAATTGGATAGCTACAAAATTACACCTTGTTATTAGACACGATACACATACAACTCTTGTGTAAAACAACAAAAGCTATTTTATCCCTACTCCAAATGATTATGAATCCTTGCTGATAATAGATTCTTATTAATCCAATGGAGTATCATATTTACCACTAGCATTACACAGTGTCACACAAAAAGAAGTGATGAGTAGCCACCAAAACCACTGCAAACAGTTGCAATGACTGAGCATAACAACCCTAGGGGGCACCATTCATCTGGATGACAACCTCTATGAATGACGATACCTCCTGCAAAGCCCTCCACAGTAGTTCCATGAAATGCCACTTCATGAAGGATCCAGAATGACATCCTATTCAAGTAACAAGAAAGAGACTTAAAGATCAAACTCTTCCTCCCCACCCCCGTTATAGCTACATAGAGCTAATCCCCACCACAGACCCAACAAATCAAGCCATGTTGCATGTGATGTCAACCCTGCAAAAAGTTGGGCAAATTAATCCTTGTAAGACACTATTCATTAGTATCTGAAAGATCTTTGTCCCATTTGTTCACCCAAAGGGCATAACATTAAAATGGCATGATCTCTCATGACGTACAAAAGTAGTTATTAATTTGCACTCATTAGCTAAAGATGTTTGCCAGTAGCCTTTGGATATGTCTCTGGTGTGCACATATGGTGCTTGACAAAGAAGATTTGGGGAGTTGTTGATGACTAAAGGTGACACCGTTTAATCTGAAAAGCTCATCTTTCGATGGAGTTTGCTCAGGGCTTCCGATGCAATTATTCAGGAGGCAAAACTGACAGGCTGAAGGTGGAGCTTTCGATTATCTATTTCAGCAAACATTCTCTTCTACCTCACCCCACTATTTCTGGAATGTTTCCTTTGGGGGAGATCATTTGCATGATCTAGGCAGGTATTAACAGGATGGTACTCTGTACTGGAGTGACCAAAGAAAAGACACATAATCATTGTCCTCATTTTGCTTTATTGTACATATCTGGTGGGCATCCACCATGCCTATTTCCTGGTGCTCTGTATCAGTCTGATGCCTCTGTTATCCTGTGACTACTTCGACTCACAAAGCAAAACCTATTTACCTCCAAACCAGTCTGTATATCTGACATCTTTTGAATTCTAAATATTACCATTTCTCCCTCTTCTTCAATTTCCTTCCATTATTTCTTCTCTGTGACAGAAGAGTTGGTATTGACCCGTAAAATAGTGGAACAGGAACCCAATTTTTCAAGAACTGCTCTAAAAAGATTGAATTAAATCTTGCAATTAGCCCACAATTTGCATCTCCCAACAGGAAATTCATTGTTCCAACTGCAACTTCAGTGGACTGGGTAGAATAAGCTATTGTTGAAGTAATTCCTGTAAAAGGTCATATATCTAAACCCTTCAATTTTTTTTGACAACCTCTCAGAAATGAGTGATACAGTTGCTCCAGTGTCCAAAAAAGCAATAATGTCCATACCACTTTTCTTTATAGGCAGGGTGGAATATTATTACCCCATTCATCACAGACTATTCTGGTTATAAAGTATGTTTCTTGATATTTGAGGGACCTTTTTCTTTCATCGTCTTGAAAAAGCTGAAGGTATCTTGTGCTGGGTGTCAGCACAGTAGTATTCTCATAATATGTTAACTTCCTTCATGTCCCCTGAACAATGGTGACATTTAGTACTTTCTACTGAATTTCATCTCCTTATGAGGATAGAACAAGGAGGCCAATTCAAGATTTCCTCTTCTTTTCAATTGGAAGTCACTCTGTGCTCTCACTAGGAGCAGAGGATGGATTTTGAGGTCAAACATAAAGGTATTCACAGACCAGGAGTTAAAGTCCATAAATATACAAGCAGAAGATAATAGAGTGAGATGAAGTCCAGTGGACCAAACCATGAAAATCTCCCTTGAAGATATTAAAATTCAACTGTACAAACTAGTGCTGCCAAACCAAAACAGCCTTATTCAGCTGCTGGCCACCATATTGAGACAGTAAATAAGGTGCCTGCTTAAGAGCTTTGCTTTCTCATGAACATGCTCTATGGACCCCACAGTTTTCGACACACAGTATCATTTGTTTTGGGCCAAAATCACCGTTTTCCTGACAACTCTGACCTGTCTGTGTTGGTTTCACTCAAGTTATTGATAGGCTTTGAGGATTTCTCTGGTGTCCCTTACAATCCAGGGTTGGTCTAACAGTGAAGTGGCTGGAATGATCTCTCCCCTGCCTCTTAGGTTACCCGATCCAAACCAAAAATTTAGTCAAAATGTGTTTACAACCATGTTCCTTATTTTCATTTACTCGTTTGGCATAGACTTCTCATACTTTATGAGTGAATGTTGTTTGTGGAAATTGAGAGTCTACCTCTGCCAACCTATTCAATTTCATATTCCCTGTACTTAATTTTTTTTAAGTTACAGGGAGGGAAGGAAATGGGAGGGGAATGGGTGGAAAGAGAGACAGGGAGAGCCCAAATCAAGCATGTCATTTGATTATTGCGTCAATCCTGCTGCTGTTGCTCCACAGTCTAATAAACTTTAGTGGCCTGGAGTTACTCGGCTGAGCACTATGTTACTCTTACCATTATCCAGGGGAGGATCTGTCAGATTCATAAATTGTTCTATCACTGAACAGGCAAAGGCAGGCAGAAAAAAAAAAGAACAAAGAAGAACTAAAGAGTTCCTTTGTTTCTTATTTATGATTTTTATTATAAATCTCTTTCTTATATGTGGAATAAAAGAAGGCTTAATAACACTTAGTTTTAAACCATTCCTAGATATGATATATAAAGATAGCACCTCTGCTGTGTCTTGGCAGAATACTATATACAGAGTTATCTTCCAGGGCAAATGGATTAGAAAAATCCCTTCCAAGGAGGCCAATGGCTTATTTCCACCCCTTCTGGGACTGTGTCCTACTCTGAGTGGGATTTCACTGATGAGACTATTTCCTGTGTGGAGGGCCAATTTTCTTAAAATACCATGGCAATGGAGCAGCAGCCATCTAGATAATGGCATGATTCTGTTTTGGTTTCCCCAACATCAAAGTTAAATTAACCAAATTATCCAGTACTCTGAGTCATTCCTTAGGCAAGATAACAAATGCCCTGAAATTATCATTTATATAAAAACAAAACAGACTAAAATCCCCCCCATACTTGTAATTAACCAGAGTCTAAACTTTCCTACTATTAAGAGGCAAGCCTTTTTCCCTCTTACTACCAAAGTACAGACTTTTCTAAACAAGGGCTGTGTTTTAGATTATTAATGTTCAATAAATTCTAAAACTGAGTGAAAAACAATTTTGCTAATCTTTTAAAAAACACACAAAAGTAAAGGGGCTAATAAAAAAACAAATGGAACATGCTTATTTAACAACTGGGTTTGTCTGGATAGATCTGGGCACTGCTGCAGGCAGAGTCAGGATTCCTCAGATCTTTGCTTAGTGGAGAACTACCCATATTTGCATCTCATGTCTGCCTAGCAGGTAAAACATGCATGATTGATAAGTGAGAAATCAATATCTGTGTTAAGTCTTATGATTTCCAAGTTTTGTTTTTGCAGCAAAGCCTAGCATGCCCTGACTAGGTGATCTAACTAGTTCTATGGATTTAACAACTAATCTCTGTGCTGATTACACTCACATGTATCTCTTGAGGCCAGCTCTCCCCAGATAAATATATGTGTGTGTATATATATAGCCATCCACCTTAATTTTTTCACTCAGAGGGCTAACGGATGTTAGTATTACCAGGGAATTTCCTTTTTCTACATCACACACTGTTAGGGTCTGTAAACAAGTCAGGATGGCGCCTGGCATTTTGCCAGAGGGAGTGGTTTGTGAAGTAACGCCAGTGAACCATTAAGTGTGGAGATTCCTTATTGGTTGACTGCTGTATCTAGTTTATGTTAATTAAGATAAGCTGTGTGGAATGTATATATACCCCTCCTGTCCTACAATAAACGGCTCCTACTCCTGCTGTATCAATGTACACAAGTTGCTCATCACCCCCTGGTTATTTTGCTGCAGCCGGACTGTGGCAACACGCATGCGTGCACACACACACACACACACACACACAAATAATATAGCTTTCCTACCACACCCAGTTGCTTAGGCTCCAAAAGAGGCAGTTCCCCTTGATTTCTCAGAATTATCTGGAGTCTAAGATCTACACCCTAGAGAAAAAATTATTTTGTTATCATAAAGTTTAATGAAACTTGTCAAATCTCTCCAGGGGAGAGTTCTACCCTTTTTTTACAAATACATGCAATAAGACCAATAGACAATGGGTATAATGTCCTAACAACTATGTTGTAGGAAGTACTTGAAATCATGGTATCATGTCTTCTTGGGAAAATTTAGAACCAAACATTTTAAAATTTCACATTGTCCATCAATGAAATGGAAATAGATGAAGACACATGTCACAATAGGCAAAAAAGAATATTTATAAGGTGTCGGCATTGAAAATGTTGTCATTTAATTTAAAAAGACAGCATACAGAATACAAACAGACATTAGTATGGCAATATGTAAATCAATGGATGTGTAACTGATGTGATTCTGCAAGCTGTATACGGGGTAAAAATGGGAGTTCATAACCCACTTGAATCAAAGTGTAAAATATGATATATCAAGAACTATGTAATGTTTTGAACAACCAACAATAAAAATTTAAAAATATATATATAAAAAAAAGACAGCATACAAAACCCCAAAACTAACTACATGTCATACCAAAGCAAAACAGGTCTCCACCCCTTTTCTCTGATTGCTTCAGTCTATCATAAACTTAGATTAAATCTTCCTAATACTGTATTTCATGTCATGGCTTCTAAAAAAAATTTTTTTTCAAAACCTAAAATAGTTCTTCAATACCACATAAATAAAGTTTGGGTTTCCTGGTGTGACATTTAAGATCCCATTCTAGCTCTATTCAGTCCTTGTCATTGACCAAATATTTTTGAAGACTTAGACTCTATTCCTTCAGAGAAGTCCCCTTTTTCCTTTATGCAGTTGCTCATGCTGTTCCCTGTTTGGCATGTTCTTCATAACATCTCTACCATACACCCTTCAAGGTCACTTGTTCCTGCCTGCAGGCTCACCCCACTTTCACACAGCTGTCATTTTTCTAAATTACAAATCTCATCATATCATTATCCTGTTGAAAAGCCCTAGGCCTATACAATAAAATTCAAATGTCTTTGCCTAGCAGGTAAAACATGCATAATCTCTTCCAAACTCACCTTTCCAAACTCTCACATACATTCCCTCTACCATCTTGGACCACCTATACTACTTTCTATATGTACTATGTGTTTCCCCCTGGCTGGTTTTTTCCCTAATGCATCCTTATTGCTGTGTCTGCCTGGTGCACTCTATCCGGTCCTTAGGTTCTACCCAAAGAATCCTTTCAGTGCTTTCTTCTGTTTGTCACTCCATATCCCAGTAATGCCACAGCCACCTTCAACTAGGTTCAAGTTGCTCTCTCCCCTCTAGAGCCACCATATTGCCAGATATATCTCATCTGTAGTGCTTTCTCGTAATTTATCATAGCAATTCACTATCCAAGTCTTCCTTCAAAACAGGAAGTCTTTTGAAAGCAGAGTCTATAACATTTATTTTCTTTACTAGTTATTAAGAAATATTTTTTAAAAAATCAAAAAGAGATATGAGATAATACAACAAAGTCTAGCTGGTGAAAAAGTAAAGCATTACCAACGTAGTTGGAAAGTGCTAGGCATCCCTTCCCAATGCCAACCTGTGTACAACTTTGTAGGAGAGCCCCATGGAAAAGATGAGGATCTGAAAGCGGGGCACACCCATGCCACATACGCTGGAATGTGTAATAAAATGCAGCTGGACTTCTCATCAAGTGGATAAATCTAAGACATGAGTTAAAAGCATAAATGCAAAGTTCAGTTTAGAAGATGGTAAAGGTTCCTACTTGATGGGCAACCTGCGTGGGACTGAATTACAACCTACGTGGAGGTTGCCTGGATTGCTCAAAGAACACCAGGGTTTATATAAAATCAGTGGGAAGTAACCATCACCCTAGCTCCCCGTATTGCACACAGAACTTCAGGGTTATGATGAGGGTAGTGCCTTAGTGCCTTGTTCATTCATTCATTGGTTTACTAATTCAGTCACTCAATAACCATCAATCTACAATCTCCTTTAGAGGGCCAGGGGATGTATCTTACCTCTGAGAAAGAACTGGAGAGGAAGGAACTCAACTAGAAGAGAGAAACCAGGGCTGACAGCTTCCCCTAGGCTTGGTAAGTAGCATTTAAAGAGCCCTTTTATATAGGAAAGTCTGGATGGGTCCTTTAGCACCGCCACAGGAAGTAAAAACAAGATCCTAAACCAAGACCAGCAACCACAGGAAATGGGCAGAGATGTGAGAAGGGGACCTGGAATACACAATCTGCAAAGATACATAGCTCTATGCTATGAAGAATCAAGAAAGCCAGGGAATATCTTATTACTATTATCATGATAATGTTATCTGCAGATGACACAAATTGGGAGGTGTTCCCAATAGCAGCTGAAGACTGGTACACAATGCCAAGTGGTGAGCAGATCTTCGATTAATAGATGTCAAAAATATCACAATGAAGCACTGGTGTAAAAATGCAGATGATCTACCTGGGGAGGGATAAACTTAAAGATGGAACTTAACTTGAAGGGGATTCCTGGATGGCAGTCATCGAGTACACCACACAGCAGCGAGCTAGCGGCAGGGAGCAGTCAGGAGGTAAGGCAAGCGAAGCAGTTCGGCAATTCTCTGAGCTAGTAAAATTTTCAGCCACGCACACAGGGGCATCCCGAGCCATGGCTAAGAGTCTGTCTCTCTGTGTCAGCAATGAGACCAGACTTGGAACACTGCAGGCAATTAGGGGTAATGTGATGCCTCAATGGGAATTTAGAAAAGAAAAGAAAAACAAATCAAAGGGAGTGAAATATGAGGAAAGACACAGGCGATAAAATGAACATAATTTGGCTAAATAACAACCTAGGGGACCGTGATAACCATCTACAGAGCATAAAAATCCAAAATGGGGCCTAGAGGTCTACTGGGCAGAGCGCTATTCTAAGAAATACCTCCAGTCTCATCTGTTAAAAGCTCAATAGAAAGACAGAATTTTGCATCCATTTAATGGAAGCATGGGGGACTCCATTATGAGGAATAAACAGACCTGGATTCCCAGAATCTATGTGCATCTCCAAATCACTTTTCAAAATGTGTGGACAGAGAACCTCACCTGAAAGCCAGTGCAAGAAGGTCCTTGAATCCATAGGCACAAAGTCACTCATTCATCCATCTGCCAAACATTTATTGAACAAGTCCTCTGTGCCCATGCCACAGTTGGCACTGAGTACACTGTTTTGAATAAAGAATACACAAATATATGATTGCAAACTACATTAGAGACCTGTGGCACAAAGTCACTTATTCAAGCCTCTGATGAGTGTTTATTGAACAAGTACTCTGTGCCCATGCTGTACTTGGCACCGAGTACAATGTTTTGAATAAAGAATCTAGAAGTGTAGGGCCATAAACTAGATTAGAGAGCCTTGAGAGGAAAATGCACAGTTTAATAGAAAACCATTGAAGGGTTTTCAACCCATAGTGTTGTAAGCCATTCTAGTTTTTAAAATACACTCATATACTCTAAATCAATGCATAACATTGTGTATCAGCTTTCAAAACATCTGACCTTGTACTGCAAAGATTGTAAACAAAGGCCTAATTGTATATGGTTATATGTGTATATGTGAGTGCATATATATATATATAAAATGTTTATTCTAATGTGCATATATTTGTGCATTTGTGTATTTAAAATAATTTTTATAAAAACAATTTTCTTAGCATAAGTGTGTATTTTTTCTCATGTTCAAAACCAGGTAGTTAGGGCTCCTGAAAGAACAATAAAAGAGTTAACTATCCTCTGGGTCCTCTGGGCTTCTGACAGCCACAACCTAAAGTCCAAATGCCCCCATCTGACGTTGGTTGCTTCCTAAGCTTTAGCCTACCCTGTATGAGAGATGCTTGTCAGTGTGTTAGTATAATCACAACATCTTACACCAATTTCACCTGAACCAGGTAGTAATCTGAAGAAAGAATGTGCAGGCTGGTCTTCTGAGAAATGAGGAGGCAGCAAAGGGTTTCCTCACCAAGGGTTTGGGGATTCTGAGAAACTGGGCAACTGACAAGAGGAACAGTGTTAAAACTTGACAATACCAAGCCTGCCCAGGAGCAAGATCTAGCAGCAGAGGAAGAGGGAAGAAAGATGGAACTGAGGTCCAGAGAGACAGAAAGATAAACACAACCTGGGGCTCTTTGTACACAAGAGGATGACTCTAATTCCTAAATTGTCCATTCCCAAACCCTGGGTTTCCTGAGATCTGATGAAATGACTTGGTTTGGTTTATGTGTAAGTATCTGTGGCTTCTAGCACCTTCCTTTTTTGATGTAAACTGGTTTGAGAAGCTGACTGTTCTTTACTCACAACTCCTTCAGGAGTACATCCATGGACTCTCCTGGTCTTTCAACTGTAATCCAACTCAAATGAGCTGAGGAAACAAAATACATCCAAATGGTGCTTGCCTCACATGCATTAAACCCTGGGTTCAATCCCCAACACCACCAAAAAAAAAAAAAAAAAAAAAAAAGACTGGCTCATGCAATTTAAAATTCCAAAGTTTTCTTCTGACATGAGTGGATTTAGAAATAGGTTTAGATTTAGGTTTAGAAATAGCACCCAGTTTCATTCCCTGCTGACCCTCACTCTTCTTCCACGTGTTGGTTTTATTTCCAGACAGGATTTCTTTTCCTTATGGTCCCTAATCTTCAAGTTTCATCTTTTTTTGCGAATAATAATCCCAGCAGGAGGACACTTTGAGTTTCACTACCAACTTGGGGTCATTTGCCTCCTCCTGAAACAAAGGGACAAGACACCCTGGCTAGTCAAGCAAGGATCACAATCCATCCTGAAGTTGGGAGAGGTATCAGACCTCCAAATCATATAGAGTAAGTGGAAAGAGCTATTTCCTAGAGGAAGATTGAGGCATGCC
This sequence comes from Marmota flaviventris, assembly GCF_047511675.1. Lineage (NCBI taxonomy): Eukaryota > Metazoa > Chordata > Mammalia > Rodentia > Sciuridae > Marmota > Marmota flaviventris. Next base: position 48,828,283 of record NC_092515.1, on the reverse strand, counting down.
TTAGCCTGTTTCCTGTTGCTCTCACTGAGTACCACAGACTGGGTAATTTACGAAGAATAAATGTTTGCATAGCTCACAGTTCTGGAGACTGGCAAGTCCAAGAGCATGGCACAGACATGGATGAGGGCCTTCTTGCTCTCTCATAACATGGTGGAGGGTACCATGGCAAGAGAGTAAGCATGCCAGCTCACGTCTTTCTTCTTATAAAGCCATTTAACACTGTCAGTGGTCCCATCCTCATGCCTTCTTCTAATCCTAGTTACTTGAAAAAGGTCTCACCTTCAAATACCATTAACCTATCACATTGATCTATTTTTCCAACACGTAAAAACTAGAGACATACCCCAGTCTCAGCAAGGTGCTACCAGGACAAGGGGAAGTGGATGCTAGAATGATGAAAATGACAAATGTCCAAGCTCATCTCCCCTCACTGTTCAGGATGGATACTCTGTTGGGGACAGATCAGTCTCCTCACATCTCCAGTATCAACAAATGATATTTGCAGGTATAGCAGGTCCTCATTACCTGGGCATTTGCCTGCTTGCTAAAACTGACCTGTAACTTCACACTTAGTACTCAGAGCACTTTCCCTGGTCCCTTGCAGAAAGGCACAGAATCTTGTGCACGTCTTCAGCTGAGGTGGATCAAGGCCATGTTTTTATTTCAACTTACGCCACAAACAGATGTCCTTTTTGCAGGCTTAGTGCCACTTCTTGCTCTTGTTGTTACATTTTGAGCTGTTTGGGGTGGCTCTGCTGCCTACAATGACTCCTATGTGCAGTGCTTAGGTGCCATTTAGTTTTTCTCAGCACAGGAAGGCTGTGTAGTGTGCTTTAGGAGGAAAAAATACATGTTTTATTCAGTCATGAGTTACAGTGCTCTTAGCTGTGAGTTCAATGTTAATGAACTAACAATATATTAAATGAGGTGTCTTTAAACAGAAACACACATACAACAAGGTTATGTATTGATAGCTTGACAAAATGTTGTGGCCACAGGCTGGCAGGGTCTGCCCTGTATTTCCCCTAGGAGCAATGGTTCAGCATGCACTAAGCCAGTGTTTGAAGAAACTTTGTAGAAGGTAACTACAGCAAACAATGAGAATCAATGATGTGTGTAAAATGTCATTCCATTTTATACCCTCTTGGACTTCCCCCCAAACATCTCCTGTATTTTGTCTTTCTATCCACGTTACAAACTCCAGGAACTCCAGGATCTTCAGAAATTACTGCCTTATGGATATACTGGTCAGCTACACAACCCACATCAACTACAAAAGTTTTCATTTGAAAAAGTTCTAGAATTTAGCCCACTATCTTATTGTTCATTATCTTCCCTGACTAGGTGTGTTATAGGCCTTTCTAAATATCATATCAATCCAGTTTTCATTCTGGGGGCAAAAGGGAGTGAAGCACACAAGAGAATTATTGTGCTTGGAACCAAGTTCTTCATCTTGAGTCGAGAGAGGTTTGCATGGCTTGTGACTTGGAGGTCAGAGACCATCACAACCAAGCAGACACCTCTCTGGTGCCCTCAGAATCATGGTATTGACCTTTCTTCTGGCTCCTATTCTATTAGCAGATCTTGCTGTTCCAAGTGCCATACATTCCCATATGCACCAGAATCCTGTTTGCAGAAAGAGTTACCTTATTAAGTAAACATTCGTTAGATCTGACTTTGGCTCTCATAAAAAGGCTCCTTTGTTTTTTAGAGTTTTACCTCTGATCAGCCTTGGCTTTGTGAACCTGGATGGAGGGCAGGCTCTGCTACCTATGTTCTGTTTCAACAGAAGGAAGAAACAAACATGGTACCAGGAAAAAAAAGAGAGAGAGAGAGAGAGAGAGAGAGAGGGAGGAGATCAGTGAGAGGAGGTTTCTAAAAATTACACTTAGGAAAAGGTTTGCCTGTAGCCCTGAGTTCCTGGGTAAATCTCTCACACATCTCAGAACCCCAGTTTCCCTTTACCCAAAAGACAGGAGTTTGACTAGATGATGATAATAATGCTAACATATCATTATTGTCTACCTTTAATTGGATATTTACTGCAAGAACCCTTTACATACACAATTTTGTTTAGTCTTCAAAACACCTTTACAGAGTAGATGTTACTATTATCCCCACTTTACTTATGAGGAAAACAGAAATTCCCAGATTGCTGTGGATATCCATGAACTTACTCACAGTCATTTGGCTACTAAGTTATGGTTGAATACAGGTAACCTGACTCCAGATTCCCCCTTACTCGCCCACGTATCTGCAGGGCCTGATTGAACTTTAAAGATTTTTTCTCTTCAGACAGTCCATGTTATTTCCCACCATTCCTTTTGTTTGCCAAACAAGGTCTTATGTCTAAGAGTCTGGCTTGTGTAAGTTGGATATAGCCACATAAATAAATGTGAACTGGAAAAAAAGGAATAGGAATGGAGGTAAAAAGGCAGGATACTTTTGGAACTCAGACTCCCTAATGGCCTTGGAAACTCTCTAATCCATCCTACTAATCCAGTTTTAATTATATCAATAAGTAGATGGGGCCAGGACTATTTTTCAAGATAGTGCATAATATGTGAGTAATTCTTCATGCTACATCTTCCTTTTAAAAAAAATCCTACAAGAACTTCTGGAATTTATTAATATGAACAAATCAAACTATTCCATTTTTTAAAATAATGTAACATTCTTATAACAAGAGTTAGAGGGATGGTCTGTGAAGGTCCTGCAGACACATCCTGGAAATTGCCCTGAGGGCTCAAAGTTAGTCCAAGCCTCTGACTTCAGCCGAAGGCAAAGAATCAAACCTCCCATGAAGAAACACAGGAGCTCAGCACTCAGCGGCCTATCGAAATGAGGCACAGCACCCACACCCATGATGCCACCAACAGAAGAATCCATAAATCCGAAGCAATTTTAATTTTTAAAAAGACTGGAAGACCTCCTTGTAGCAGACAAGCTGCCTCATCATGAAATCACGGTGGGACCTGTCATCAGCATGGCTTCCCTTCCCCCCAAGGCTGGGTGACCGTGGCCTCTCTTGTTGGGTCCTGATTGCACATGCCAAGATGAACTTCTGACCACTTTGCACGGCTCAGAGGCTCACTGGCAACTAAAATTAGACTGGCTTCTATTCCAAGCCTAGGGCTCCTCGTGGCTGACTTTCTTTTGTAAGAGTGTGTGATGGTGGCTTGTTTGATTTAAAGAAAATCAATGAAGAGTTACATGAGAAGGAAGAAAACAGAAGACCAGGTATTCCCAGGTTGAGATAAAAGTCCAAATAAAGGGCACCACACACACGCTCTCCCTCTCTCTTTCTCCTTCCCTCAAAGCAAAGAGAACAAGAAGCCTTTGAGGTAAAGTGGAAACCGTTTTGTTGGAGGGGTCGCATGTTCTTCATCTTTAGAGTATAATCCAATAGGTCTAATCTGGTTTAAAAAAAAAAATGGCAGCTACCCTCAATGGGATGACTGACAGAACAGAACGGGTGCAAAAAGAGGCCATCACAAAAGGTGACTTTTGGTCCTTGCAAAGACCAAGATCATTCATGCAACATGGACTGGCTCAGATCGCACCCCCCCTCCCCTGCCACCTTTTCTGGTAGCAATGAGGGTGTGCAGGACAAGAAAAAAAATGTGCAGAAGGATTGATGCTCCTGCTATCCTTCATCAAGCTGACCTTGACCTCAGACTAGATGTGACCCTTGACTAGACAATGAGGTCAGCCAAATCAGAAAGGTTTCACAGACAGGATGACATTTCTCTGCCAGCTTAGGCCCCGAAACCCCAAGCCTTCCTAGAAGCTACGCACCCTACCCCTCCTGTATCAGGAGCCCATTCTTTTCCTGGAGAATTTTCACGAGTCCCCTCAAACCCCTGCTGTGTGTATTATTTACGATCTCGGTGCCTTTTCTTTTCAGGATATTGGTCCATAATAATGCCGTGTGTGTTATTTATGATGCAAGGAATAACTTAAACCACATTAGGAGCCTCAACATTATAGGAACTTTAGAGAGCTACATTTTTTCTAGTTATGGTTAAACTACGGCAGTGATAAATCCAATCGTAAGAGTGCAGGAGGGACTCCACAGGACAGGTGTTACCCATTAGTCACCGTAAGGATATGCAGGAACAAACGCTGGCTCACAGATGCTTCAGCGTCTCTTCCTAAGAACAGCTGTGGGAATCTGAAATGGCAAGAGGTGGGGGGTTTGGAAAGCCAGTAATGAGAAAAGATGGGGAAGGCTGGGATGGAAGGGCGGGAGCGCACTTTGCAGAGGACAGAGATGCAATGTGCACAGGATGTTTATCTCCCTCCCTCATCTCACATGACTTCACTGGGGTTCCCCACATGGCTGGGAACTAGCTTCCCCATGGGTTGGAAAGCGGTCCTTGGTCCTAACTACCACCGCCCATTAGGGATGTGGACCTACTCAGTCACCACACGAAAGCAATCCTAGAAGTAAAATACCCAGGACACCAGCTGTGAAAGTCAGTACTGGGGCAGTTTACTCTTTTTCTGTGATTTGGTTTCTTCATCCATTAAAAAAAAAAAAAATCAGGGAACTATTTCTCCATCTTTCTCCCCAAGAGAATGGTAGAGAACTTTTTTTTTTAATCCAATATTTCTTGTACACTGAGATGTGGACAAGATATCAATGAGGTTGTCGTGGCTGAGTGGTAGAAAAAGACCCCAAAAGTCATCATTACACTATGATATACCGACTTTCATGATGGAAATATGCAAAGAGAAGAATTGGAGGGTCCCTGCACGATGCACCAGCAGGGAATGACAGAACCTGGACCAGGGTCCTTGTCTCTTGTCTGCAGGTTTCTGAAGCCTCCATGCACCCCCTGTGTCCAAGAAGCACAGGAAAACAATACCATTCAGAACTGATGACTTGCTGGGACAGAAATCAGTCTTAAATTTACCCCGACTTCTCCATAAAACTTTTGTTTCGGCAACTTTCGAGCCCAGGGATTATTTCAATGAAAATGTTTAAAGTTCAAAAATAAGTTTCAAATACCTCAGACACAAGCCACACCTATATCATGAAGACATACATTCTCGGGGTTGGCAGGCATTGGGAAATCAGGGCCTCTGCCCCCATTCAGAGTATGACATTCTCTGCCAAATCCTGAGCAATTCCCCAAATACCTCCAACACTGGGGAGCTTGGTGCTTCCTGAACGGGCTCATTCCACTTTAGCACAGCCCTCTAGAATGTTCACCATGCTGAAACTTCTGACCATGAGAACTGACATTACCAGAAATTCATTCATTCCATAAATATTTATTGAACACCCCTCTACACCAGGCACTGGACTGAGTACTATGAATTCAGTAGTAAATATTAACTATATAGAGAAACTTCATCACACAGTGGAATTTCTAGCTTAGCTCCAATCCAGTCTCTGAAAATAATATGATAAACTCTCTTTTAGATGTACCATCTGGGCTTTGATCACTTAGTCATTTTGTCACCTTGCTACTAACAGGGTGGCTTATGTTTATAGCAATGAGCAAGGAGAATAATGAATATAGCATTATACCTTGTGGGGATAAATAGTTGGTGGGAACAGCCCAACCCCACATTTATTGGACAGATAGAGCATTCCTTAATCCCACACTTGGATCCAAAACCTGAAATTTGAAATGTTTTGGGCACCAACATGCAGCACAAATAGAGAATTCCACATGGGACAGGGCTGAGCTAACCTCATGTGACAAGTCACAGTGAAAAAGTGGGCCTACCAAAAAGATCATATAAAATTTAGGTATATAGAAAACATGAGTGAATTTTGTGTTTATACTTAACTCCATCTCCAATACACCTCATTATGCATATGCAAATTTCCCCAAATAAGGAAATAAGATCTGAAATATTTCTGTTTACAAACATTTCAAATAAAGGATACTTTAAGAACTAGGGGAAGGATGTATGATCGCCTACTCATTTAGATATGTATGACCCCAACAGGGTCACAAGGAAGCAAGGCTGCCTCCTCACTTTGACGTGACCCCTCTTTAGAGTCCTCTGCTTATAAATCTCCTTTGCCCATTCACAACTTACAGTTTGGCCTTCCTTACACATGGCTCACTTCTGTATCTTCCCTTTTGTACCCCTCAAGTTCGATAAGCACAAAGATGACTTCTATTTAGGTGCGCCATTGAATCCCCTGGTTTTATACAATGTATTCTGAGGTACTTATTATTATTCCCATTTTACAGAAGAAAAACAGACTGAGTCTCATTTAGAGTTAGCAGAATAGCATTAAAGCTCATCTAGGTCTGCCTGAGAGTGGTCTACTGTCACCTACGCTGCTTCCCCCCACCCTCCGCCCCCATGTTTGACGATTGAAACTCTCTAAACTGGTGCATTTGTAGTGTCCATGAGGCTACCTAACCAAGACACCAAAACTAAAGTGATCAAGTCTGTTTCTCTCTCATGTGAAAGTGTAGGGTAGACATAGTCGCTCCACATTTTTATTAGCATCTGGGCTCCTCTTTTGATGCTTTGCCATTCCTAATACACAGCTTCCATCCATGCACAAAAGCGACTGTTCCCACCCCTATCTGCCCCTTCAAATCCAGTCAGAAAGGAGGAGGAAAAAGAAAGGGGAGGGCCTGCCTCTTCCTTTAAAGACATGACCTGGAAGTTGCACATGTCGTTTCTGTCATTGGCCAGATATTAGGCACATGGCCACAGCTGAAGGGAAGATGGGAGATGCATACTAGGAAGTCCAGCTAAAGAGTCTTGCTAAACAGGAAGGTCAGAACAGCTACCTCCAAAACCTGGCTTCAGCGTTGCGTGTTTCCACTGGTAAGACAGAGGGGGGGATTACAGAGAAACAAAAGGGGAAAGAGAAGTTAAAAGAGGCAGAAATATGAACTAGCAGAGGTAAGCTAAAATCCTTCTCTTCCAGCACCTTTATCCACTTGGGTATTCTAAATTTCTTCCCCTGAAGCTTTACTTCTGGAATTGGAGCTTTGATGCTCATGAACCCATAAATTAAAGGATATCATGGTTTTCTATATCATGGGTTCAATTCCTTAGGCATAGCCTTTGAGTTCTGTGAATGAGGGAAGAACACATAGTGAGTGTTTTAGTCAGCTTTTTCTTTTTCTTTTTTTTTCCTCTGTGACAAAAGAACTGACAAGAACAGAACAGTTAGAGTGATAAAGGTTTATTTGGAGGCTCTTGGTTCCAGAGGTCTCAGTCCATAGACAGTTGACTCCCTTGCTCTGGGCAGAACATCATGGCAGAAGACTGTGGTGAAGGAAAGTGGTTCAGGACATGGCCACCAGGAAGTAGAAATAGAGAGCTCCCCTGACCTCAGAAAAATAAATCCCAAAGGGATGCTCCCAATGCCCACCTCCTCCAGCCACATCCTACCCGCCTACAGTCACCACCAGTTAATCCCCATCATGGGATTTACACACTGCTTACGTTAAGGCTCTCCCTACCCTATCATTTCACCTCTGAACTTTCTTGCAATGTCTCACACACAGGCTTTGGGGAGACCTCATATCTATACCATCACATGGAGGAAGACTGATTTCTGAATGCAGAATACTCTCAAAGAGTTTTACTACCAAGAGCAACTTTAGATTTGGGGTTCTCCCAGTCTTATGGGAAGAAAAAGTAAATACAAGGTGGGATTTCGTTCCTACATATTACCCCATAAACACATTAGAAATAAAATATCCCTTTAAGGTCTCATATATTAAGTCTTTAAAAACGAAGATTTTTTTTAAAAAAAATTAGCTAGGACTCTTCAATGTACAGGGCCCAATGTTATAAAATACAATTTATTAATTACAAAACAATTATCCCTTTTTGAAACTGATTTATCATGTCCTAAAAACCATGGAGAAGTCTGATATCAAACCTTATCAAATTTTTAAAGTCTGGGGCATTTACAAAATGAAAGCAATTTAAAAAAAAAACAGGGTGAAACCAATGGGCTTGAGTGAGGTGTATAATTATGAATAAACGAATTAGTTTTTTCCAATTTCTTGGTTATTATCCACAGGAACCCATTCATGTAAATTCACAAATGACTCTGCTGAGCAGGAAGGAAAGGCAGCTGACTCTGAAGGACACTTCTTTCCCCACTCCTTTGACCACATTTAGGGCAGAGCTGAAGTGAGATTTGTGGGGGGGGGGGACTCTGGGCACCTTGGAGCATTGATGAGGTCGGTAAGGGGTTCACAGCCTTAGGTGACCTTCAGCCATATCCTCATATAATACCCTTCTTTTGAGGAGGTGTGAAGCTTGGTCCTTGCTTTTGATTAACAGAACATGGTCCAGCAAAGGGATTTCACAGATATAATTAAAATCCCCCCACAGTTGACTTAAGATAATAAAAAAATGAGATTATCACGGGTGGGCCTGACCTACTCAGAGGAGCCCTTTAACAAACAGGGTCTCAATCAAGGTCAGAGACCCTCTCCTTTGCTGCCTACGAACTAGCAAGCTGCCATGAACAATACACCCCAGGGGAAATGAATCCTGCAAACCACCTGGGGGAGCCCAAAGTGGATCCACCCCTAGCTAACCTTCCAGATGAGAATGCAGCCCATCCAGTGCCCTGATTTCAGCTTGTAAGACTCCGAGCCGGGAGGACCACCATGCAGAACCCAGACTCCTGGCCCACAGACACCGCGAGATCACAAATGGATGCTGCTCCGAGTCACTGCATTTGTGGTCACTTCTTATAGAACAGTAGGAAACTAATACACAAGTCGAGCATTCAGCATGCGCCAGCGGGCCAAGGGGACAGGGGAGCGGTGCAGAGCCCAGGGAAGCACATTTCCATCCCTGCCTCTTCCCACCCTTGAAGCCTTTGCTCACTGCGGTCCTGCCTTCAACCTCAAATCAGGTTTCTGTCTGTGATTCAATCTCTGGCTCCCTATGAGAAATCTTTTTTTTATATAAAATTAATATATAAATAAATTTGTTCTTGGAGCGATGCAGTGTGGAACAGAACCTGCCGGGCTCTCTAACACCCATCACAAAGAAAGACGGCAGAGGGGAGGGGGAGGGCAGAGCTCTATCCTCCGTGGGGAATCGGAGAATTCATAGTGATCTTATTGCAGATGTAAAATTAGGTCAGGGGCTCTATAAACTGATTAAAGCTAATGCTTCACGCTTCCAAGGAAAACAGCCGATACAAAAGGGAATGATCTCCAGCTCACGAGAAGAGGGACCTGTGTTCAGACGCAAGTGCAGCCATGTGGGCGGCTTGGTCAAAATGAAGCAACAGGAAAGAAGCAACCAGGGACCATGGGACATTGCCAAATGCATACAAGCAAGGGTCCCAGAGTCCCCAAGTCCAAGAACTCTGAACCACCCTGCCTCTCCCTGATTCATGGTCATCTGTAGCTCTTTGCTCTCTGGTTCCTGTGTGTCTTGGATTTTTACAAGCAGCCAGGTTTTAAATCTTCTGGCTTGTGTCCCACAGAAGTCAATGTCACACTAGTTCAGATAATCCCAATGCCTGGGACCAGGAAGCGCAGCCTGCACCGTCTTCAAGACTCTATTTTGATGGCTTGGTTTCTCCCAAATTCCTTTACTTCTTCCTCTTTCTTCCTCCTCCATCTCTCTTCCTCTTATTCCCTTCTCAAATAGGTAGAAGGCCCACCCTCATTTCCCTTCAATCCTAGCCTTTCCCTCCTGCTCCAAGGACCACACAAAAAACTCATTCACATTCTTTGATTTATCTTATGGGTTCCCCAAGCAACCCTAGTAACTATCTGAGGGTTAAGAAAGACAGACTCTCTACAGCAAAAGAGTAAGTGGCAGCTTTTGCAATGCAAATGTGTCTGGGTTTGAGCGTGAAATATTTTGCATTTCTAAAATTTCTTAACCTCCTCTTTTCAACTGTGCATATGTGGGAAAATACCAGTTCAGCAAAAGATACAGTACTTCTGATCCTAAACACTGATGTGGCTACCTACATCAGGTAGAAAGTGGCCTGATTTACATACTTAATTTAAACAGAAAAGGATAAAAGGAAGACTTTTGAGGCTGGGAAAGGCTGTGGGTCATCTATTGAGTGCCACAGGGCCAAATGCTGCAATTTAGACTTTAAATCAAACACCAGGGAAGGACACCTGGGACTTGAGTCAGTTACATTTTCATTTCAGTAGTGACCAAAGTTATTTGGTTCATTTTTGGTTCAAGGCCAATAACCAGTCCAAACTAAATTGGGAAAACACTGCACAAATTATTTGGTCCACATAGGACAAAAAAATAACAGGTCTAGTTTGAGTTCCATGAAAAAAAAAAAATAATAGGTTTAGTTCTGGCCCGGCTCTCTGGAAAAGAAGTACAGTCCCAACTAAAGGTAGTCTTGTTTTCCTGATGAAGATGAAGGTGCAAAACTCTGTCTCCTGTATCTTCTCTCCACCCTTTGGCCAGGCTATTGCTTTGCCTAAGAAACTCACATAAAATGGGCTGCTGTGACTGAACACTGTAGCTAGCCTTTAGAGGAAACCCAAGGGTTACTCTCAGTTTATTTCAATATAGTTCAAGTTTTTAGGGATTGGGAGAGAATAAAAATTAATGTTACTGACCTACCTAGTCACTAAAGCAGAATTTCTTCAGACAGGTACATCATATGACATTAGGGTTGAAAAAGAAAAAGAAATCGCCCTTGTATTCCTACACCTTTATGGAAAAAATATTCCCTTTTTATGTCACTTTGGTCTGCTACAGTAGCAACATGAATAAAATCCAGTTTTGTAAAATTAGCTAAAATAAAAACATACGGACGCAACATTTTTCTTCATTAACAAAATCCTTATCTGTCTTCAAAAACCTGTTGGCTCACTGATTCACACTTTTCGTGGAGGGTATTGGAGATTGTACTCAGGGGTACTCGGCCACTGAGCCACATCCCTGGCCCTAGTTTGTATTTTATTTAGAGACAATGTCGCACTGAGTTGCTTGGTGCCTTGGTTTTTGTTGTTGTTGTTGTTATTGTTATTGTTGAGGCTGGCTTTGAATTCGCGATCTCCCAGTCTCAGCATCCCGAGTGCTGGGACTACAGGTGTGCGCCACCATGCCCAGCTGATTCACACTTTTTTTTAAATTTTTTATTGCTGGCTGTTCAAAATATTACATAGTTCTTGATATATCATATTTCACACTTTGATTCAAGTGGGTTATGAGCTCCCATTTTTACACTTTTAAGATACCTGAACTTAAAATTTCCAAATTGTATTTCTTCTGCTCAAATAAACTGTTGAGCTGTAGCACCAGGTTGGTTCCTATGCATGTATCACGAGTCTTCCAGGACATGCTGGATCTTTGGGGTACCAAACCCTTATGCATCCTGGAATAAGAGATAGCATCATCCCCCTTATCATCTGCACCATATTCCTGCTGTGTCGGTGTTCCTTGTTCTTCTGAGGTCACCAATGGATGTTGACCCAGCAAGTATTAATAGGGATAAGGCCAGAGGTCAGAAGCTGACAGAAGTCAAGAAGACCTTGAACTTGAGACTAGCTAAAGCTAGTTTGGTGAATGTTTGGTGGGGAAAGAGTAGGGAAGGTGGAATGAACTCTGGATGCACAGAAGGGGCAGGGCGCCCTACCACTCAAGAGAGCACAGCAGAGCAGTATGGCATATGTCCCCAGGAGTGGCCCCTGTTCACGATGCTGAAGTTAGCTGGTAGCAAAGAAAACTCATGGGGAACAGTCTGATTGGGGGGCGGGGGAAGATGACTTAATGTCTAGTCATTCATAACCATTATCTCAGAAGGAGAACATGGTATTAATCATATCACTCCGCTTGTCAATAATAATAATAGCAACAACATCCCAAGAATACCTTTACGTTTAGAAGAAAATCTTTATTTTAAAAGTTAAAATTATGTGGACTTCAAGAAAAGTGGTGTGCGGATAAACAGAAGTTACCAGAAATGGTGTGCTGTAGAGCAGAGAGCACCAGATGAGAATCACAAAATTTGGAGCTTGTTCCTACTTTTTTATTTGCTTCTCAAGTTTTTAAAAGACCCTAAGTAAGCATGTAAGACTTCCATTTTTACTTCCTCAAAATGGAAAAAAGAGACAAAATACATGGTGATGTAGACTGGTTTCCTTAGAATATTTCCCAAAGCAATTAAGAAAAATATGTTATTTCCAAGTCCATCACCAGACTCTCTATGGAGTATGCAGTCTCCCTGCATATTTTATCTTTGCTATTATTTCTTTCTTATTCATGTGCACATACTGGGTCTCACTCTCAGTTCTACCACTTATGAGAGATGTCATCTTGGAAGAGTGACAGCCTCTGTAAGCCCCATAGTCTCATACAGTCAGTCAGCTGAGAGTGATCCCCACTTCTACCAGCCAGAGCCCTGCCAGGTAGCAGATGGCACACTCAGATGGAGAGACTGAGGATCCTGTAATAAGGGCGCTGATTATAGAGGAGAGAACAGAATTCAGGGAAGCAAGAAAGAATGGTGTGCCTTAGATTAGCAATAGCAGGGAGCCATCTCCACCCCTAGACCTGAAGGTACACCAAGCCAGGGTATCCTGTCTCTTGGGCAGAATAGCTATAAGCAAAGTACACCAAAAAGGTTCCAGGGCCTTTGTTAAAAGGGATGCAGCCAACGCTTGGCTACTTACAGTGGCCCAGCCTTTTTCCCCCTACTCTCCAATCCCTTGATGGCATCTCTCCCCTACTTGCCAAAACCAGCTGGAAACCAGAGAGCAGACACTCCCGTGGCTATGGTCCATACTGGTTGGTTTCCTGGCACATACAGCAAGGTGAAGAAGAGAAGGGAGGAGAGAAGGCAAGAATCTATCCAAACACCTCATGAACTAACTCTTATGTACTACTTACTCAAACTATGTTACATTTCTATTGCTCAGCATTCACCGAGCTCAACCCGCTTGAAGGTTTTCCAATGTCTCATCCTTCAAACTTGAGCTACCCTGAAGTCCCATCTTCCCTTTCAAGCTGTTACCTTTCAAGAGGAAACCAAAGGTGCTGCATGTCACCTCAGTCCTTCCTGAGATCAACATCCACCCAGCCTTTCTACAGTTGGCAAAGATTCTTGTGCTTCTCTGTATAAACACACACCTGTTGTTTGTCTTTGTTTCTGCACACACTATGTACATGTTATAGCATTAACCAACTTGAAAAAAGAAGATAACAGGTGAAATTTGAGATACCAACCTATCTCTTGACCCACAAAGCTTCACTGAGACTGGACTTTTATCATCCCTGACAACTCTGAGAGATCAGTAGGGGCAACCCGGCATCATGAGTGTAGAGAAACTGAAAACCGACCTTATGCACAAGAGGAAACATGCCTCCCACACCCGAGGGAAGGGAAAAATGGCATCCTGCACCAGAAACTACTTTATTTCTGAACATGAATAGGGAATGCCCAGTTGAATTTGAGTCTGGATAAACAATGAATAATTTTTAATACAATTGTGCCCCATACCTATTTGTGACAGGTGCCCAAACTAGTATTCATTGTTTACCTGAAATTCAAATTAAACTGGGCCACCTGTATTTTTACTGGCTAACTCTGGCAACCCTGATCTTGACGCTGGATGAGATTCTTGGCTAACCTTTCCACTTGGTAGTTCAGGAATCTAAGACCCACGGCTATTAAAAAAAAAAAAAATTCCCCAGTGGTGGCACTGTTGGTTAGAACAAGACTAGAAGGAAAGTTCTACCTGTCCTATGCTGTGCCTCATCCATCTCAGATCACAAACCTCATGAGGATTTAAGTACATCTGTAAGCCACCGGGCAAACCATCTCAAGCTGCGAGGCTCCTAACAAGCTCTTTTAGATTGATTGAAAATATGACCTGGAAAATGTCATAATGACATTTCACAATAATGTTATGTTAGTTTGTAATGTACAGTGTATTACACAAATTCACCAAATGCTTACAGAATTAATAGCACCATGCCACCATTCTTATTCACACTTTAATGTGCATGAGCATCTATATTTATACTCAGGAGTTCCAGATGAGGTAATTATTCGGTTTTGTATAAATACTGAAAGTCACTGACAATCCCCAAACCTGTTACAACTGAAAAATGACTTAAAATGTACAATGAGAATCTCCACCTTTTCAATTACCAAAATTGCTTCTTTACTGAAGCTAAAAGATATTTGAAAGGAAAAATATTTTTGCTGGAGATTTCCTGATACACCAACAAATCAGTTATCCTATACACAGCGTCTGAGGAATGGAAGAATTATTGCCCATGAGCCCATCCCTCTGAATCTTTCCTTCTTGAACCATTTATTTGGCTCTGGTGATCAACAGATGTCCCTTTCCAGTGCACAGATACAGCTCCAAAGATAAAAGATGGCTTAAGTATGTGAATAAAGAAAGTAGTTCCTGGCATGGTGGCACACACCTGTAATCCCAGCAACTTGGGAGGCTGAGGCAGGAGGATGGCAAGTTCAAAACTAGC